>NW_025745215.1:0-220000 GCF_021184085.1 Oncorhynchus gorbuscha | reverse complement strand
GTCTCCGTCTTTTCCCTCTACCGGAGGTGGCCTACATCCGTAGATGGCCTACATTAGATGGGTCTCCTTTTCCCTCTACGGGAGGTGGCCTACATTAGATGGGTCTTGGTCTTTTCCCTCTACGTGGAGGTGGCCTACATTAGATGGGTCGCTGTCTTTTCCCTCTACCGGAGGTGGCCTACATTAGATGGATCTTGGTCTTTTCCCTCTACCGGAGGTGGCCTACATTAGATGGGTCTCGGTCTTTTCCCTCTACGCGGAGGTGGCCTACATTAGATGGGTCTTGGTCTTTTCCCTCTACGTGGAGGTGGCCTACATTAGATGGGTCGCTGTCTTTTCCCTCTACCGGAGGTGGCCTACATTAGATGGGTCTTGGTCTTTTCCCTCTATGCGGAGGTGGCCTACATTTCAAAGAGAAATATCACTGGAACACAGATATGTAATATGGCACAGGCAGGGGAATTCAGACAGAGCCGAACAGCCATTTTAGAGCCTGTGCTTTCACATTCAGCACTTGTCGTTCTGGTATGCCAGGGAACCTGAGAGTTCATTCTCCCTCTGTGTCCATCTCTCTCTCTCTCTCCCTCTCTCGCTCCCTCCCTCAATTCAATTTAAGGGCTTTATTGCCATGGGAAAGTGCACACATAGCCTGTGTTCTCTTGAGAGCCAGGTTTGCCTACGGTGGCCTTCCTCAATAGCAAGGCTTTGCTCACTGAGTCTGTACATAGTCAAAGATTTCCTTATGTTTGGGTCAATCACAGTGGTCAGGTATTCTGCCACTGTGTACTCTCTGTTTTGGGCCAAATAGCATTCTAGTTTGCTCTGTTTTTTAGTTGATTCTTTCCAATGTGACAAGTAATTATCTTTTTGTTTTCTCATGGTTGGGTCTAGCTTGCTTAGGGGACTCTTCTCCAGGTTCATCTCTGTGAGAAGGTTTGGGATGAGTCGGACCGCAGAGTGAAGGAAAAGCAGCCAACAAATGCTCAGCATATGAGGGAACTCCTTCAAGACCGTTGGAAAAGCTTTCCAGGTGAAGCTGGTTACGAGAATGCCAAAAGTGTGCAAAACTGTCATCAAGGCAAAGGGTGGCTATTCAAAGAATCTCAAAAATATTTTGATTTGTTTAACACTTTTTGATTACCCCTAAAATATTAAATCTGATCCACCCCCTAAAATGTTAAATCTGACCTACCCCCTAAAATATATCAAATACAATTAAAAACAATTAAGAGAGAGAGTAGTGGTGTGAAAAACCAACAAGGTATCTGCTACTACAGACCTACAAGAGAACATCTCTCTCCACTCTCCACCTGCACCACCATTCATCATAGTCTCGTTACTCGATGTGTATCACTGCTCTCCCCCTGCAGCACATTAAAAAGGCCAAGGCGTGTGTTATGTGATCCGAATCATGCATTCTACACCAAACAATTAGTGCTGAACACAAACTAACAGTGTTACCTGGCTGGGATGCTTTAAGGAAAGGCTGGTGTCTGGACTGATGAATTCATCAAGGACCACAGTCAGGGAACCAGTCAGTACTGGACTGATGAATTCACCAGGACTACAGTCAGGGAACCAGTCAGAACTGGACTGATGAAACCAGTCGGTACCGGACTGATGAATTCACCAAGGACCACAGTCAGGGAACCAATCAGAACTGGACTGATGAATTCATCAAGGACCACAGTCAGGGAACCAGTCAGAACTGGACTGATGAAACCAGTCGGTACCGGACTGATGAATTCACCAAGGACCACAGTCAGGGAACCAGTCAGAACTGGACTGATGAAACCAGTCAGAACTGAACTGATGAATTCACCAAGGACTACAGTCAGGGAACCAATCAGAACTGGACTGATGAATTCATCAAGGACCACAGTCAGGGAACCAGTCAGAACTGGACTGATGAATTTACCAAGGACCACAGTCAGGGAACCAGTCAGAACTGGACTGATGAAACCAGTCGGTACCGGACTGACCACCAAGGACCACAGTCAGGGAACCAGTCAGAACTGGACTGATGAATTCAGAACTGGACTGACCATTCACCTGGACTACAGTCAGGGAACCATCAGAACTGGACTGATGAATTCACAAGGACCACAGTCAGAACCAGTCAGAACTGGACCATGTATTCACCAAGGACCACAGTCAGGGAACCAGTCAGACTGGACTGATTAATTTACCAGACCCAACCCACCATCAGACCTGATACAACCCACCATCAGACCTGATACAACCCACCTGATACAACCCACCATCAGACCTGATACAACCCACCATCAGACCTGATACAACCCACCATCAGACCTGATACAACCCACCATCAGACCTGATACAACCCACCATCAGACCTGATACAACCCACCTGATACAACCCACCATCAGACCTGATACAACCCACCTGATACAACCCACCATCAGACCTGATACAACCCACCATCAGACCTGATACAACCCACCAGACCTGATACAACAGACCTGATACAACCCACCATCAGACCTGATACAACCCACCATCAGACCTGATACAACCCACCATGACCCCACCATCAGACCTGATACAACCCAACCCACCATCACCTGATACAACCCACCATCAGACCTGATACAACCTGATACAACCCACCATCAGACCTGATACAACCCACCATACAACCCACCATCAGACCTGATACAACCCACCATCAGACCTGACACCATCAGACCTGATACAACCTGATACAGACCTGATACACCCATCAGACCTGATACAAGACCTGATACACCCACCATCAGACCTGATACAACCCACCATCAGACCTGATACAACCCACCATCAGACCTGATACAACCCACCATCAGACCTGATACAACCCACCATCAGACCTGATACAACCCACCACCTGATACAACCCACCTGATCAGACCTGATACAACCCACCATCAGACCTGATACAACCCACCATCAGACCTGATACAACCCACCATCAGACCTGATACAACCCACCATCAGACCTGATACAACCCACCATACAACCCACCATCAGACCTGATACAACCCACCATCAGACCTGATACAACCCACCATCAGACCTGATACAACCAACCCACCATCAGACCTGATACAACCTGATACAACCCACCATCAGACCTGATACAACCCAACCCACCATCAGACCTGATACAACCCACCATCAGACCTGATACAACCCACCATCAGACCTGATACAACCCACCTGATCAACCTGATACAACCCACCATCAGACCTGATACAACCCACCATCAGACCTGATACAACCCACCATCAGACCTCCAGATACATACCCACCATACAACCCACCATCAGACCTGATACAACCCACCATACAACCTGATACAACCTGATACAACCCACCATCAGACCTGATACAACCCACCATCAGATACAACCCACAGACCTGATACAACCTGATACAACCTGATACACCCACCATCAGACCTGATACAACCCACCATCAGACCTGATACAACCCACCATCAGACCTGATACAACCCACCTGATACAACCCACCATCAGACCTGATACAACCCACCATCAGACCTGATACAACCCACCTGATCAACCTGATACACCATCAGACCTGATACAACCCACCATCAGACCTGATACAACCCACCATCAGACCTGATACAACCCACCATCAGACCTGATACAACCCACCATCAGACCTGATACAACCCACCATCAGACCTGATACAACCATCAGACCCATCAGACCTGATACAACCCACCATCAGACCTGATACAACCCACCATCAGACCTGATACAACCCACCTGAGATACAACCCACCATCAGACCTGATTACAACCCACCATCAGACCTGATACAACCCACCTGATACAACCCACCGTCAGACCTGATACAACCTGATACAACCTGATACAACCCACCATCAGACCTGATACAACCCACCATCAGACCTGACCTGATCAGACCTGATACAACCCACCATCAGACCTGATACCCAACCAGACCATCAGACCTGATACAACCCACCATCAGACCTGATACAACCCACCATCAGACCTGATACAACCATACCTGATACAACCCACCATCAGACCTGATACAACCCACCGTCAGACCTGATACAACCCACCGTCAGACCTGATACAACCCACCATCAGACCTGCTACAACCCACCATCAGACCTGATACAACCCACCATCAGACCTGATACAACCCACCAGACCTGATACAACCCACCATCAGACCTGATACAACCCACCATCAGACCTGATACACCACCCTGATACAACCCACCATCAGACCTGATACAACCCACCATCAGACCTGATACAACCCACCATCAGACCTGATACAACCCACCATCAGACCTGATACAACCCACCTGATACAACCCACCATCAGACCTGATACAACCCGATACAACCCACCATCAGACCTGATACAACCTGATACAACCCACCGTCAGACCTGATACAACCCACCATCAGACCTGATACAACCCACCATCAGACCTGATACAACCCACCATCAGACCTGATACAACCCACCATCAGACCTGATACAACCCACCTGATACAACCCACCATCAGACCTGATACAACCCACCATCAGACCTGATACAACCCACCCATCAGACCTGATACAACCCACCATCAGACCTGATACAACCCACCATCAGACCTGATACAACCCACCTGATACAACCCACCATACAACCCACCTGATACAACCCACCATCAGACCTGATACAACCTGATACAACCCACCATCAGACCTGATACAACCTGATACAACCCACCGTCAGACCTGATACAACCCACCATCAGACCTGATACAACCCACCATCAGACCTGATACAACCCACCATCAGACCTGATACAACCTGATATAACCCACCATCACCCACCATCAGACCTGATACAACCCACCGTCAGACCTGATACAACCCACCATCAGACCTGATACAACCCACCATCAGACCTGATACAACCCACCATCAGACCTGATACAACCCACCATCAGACCTGATACAACCCACCTGATACAACCCACCATCAGACCTGATACAACCCACCCATCAGACCTGATACAACCCACCATCAGACCTGATACAACCCACCATCAGACCTGATACAACCCACCATCAGACCTGATACAACCCACCATCAGACCTGATACAACCCACCATCAGACCTGATACAACCCACCATCAGACCTGATACAACCCACCATCAGACCTGATACAACCCACCATCAGACCTGATACAACCCACCATCAGACCTGATACAACCTGATACAACCCACCATCAGACCTGATACAACCCACCATCAGACCTGATACAACCCACCATCAGACCTGATACAACCCACCTGATACAACCCACCATCAGACCTGATACAACCTGATACAACCCACCATCAGACCTGATACAACCCACCATCAGACCTGATACAACCCACCATCAGACCTGATACAACCCACCATCAGACCTGATACAACCTGATACAACAGACCTGATCAACCTGATACAACCCACCATCAGACCTGATACAACCCACCATCAGACCTGATACAACCCACCATCAGACCTGATACAACCCACCTGATACAACCCACCATCAGACCTGATACAACCCACCATCAGACCTGATACAACCCACCATCAGACCTGATACAACCCAACCCACCATCAGACCTGATACAACCTGATACAACCCACCATCAGACCTGATACAACCCACCATCAGACCTGATACAACCCACCATCAGACCTGATACAACCCACCATCAGACCTGATACAACCTGATACAACCCACCATCAGACCTGATACAACCCACCATCAGACCTGATACAACCCACCATCAGACCTGATACAACCCACCATCAGACCTGATACAACCCACCTGATACAACCCACCTGATACAACCCACCTGATACAACCCACCATCAGACCTGATACAACCCACCATCAGACCTGATACAACCCACCATGACAACCCACCATCAGACCTGATACAACCCACCATCAGACCTGATACAACCCACCATCAGACCTGATACAACCCACCATCAGACCTGATACAACCCACCATCAGACCTGATACAACCCACCCTGATACAACCCACCATCAACCTGATACAATACAACCACCATCAGACCTGATACAACAACCCACCATCAGACCTGATACAACCCACCATCAGACCTGATACAACCCACCTGATACAACCCACCGTCAGACCTGATACAACCCACCATCAGACCTGATACAACCCACCATCAGACCTGATACAACCTGATACAACCCACCATCAGACCTGATACAACCTGATACAACCCACCATCAGACCTGATACAACCCACCATCAGACCTGATACAACCCACCATCAGACCTGATACAACCCACCATCAGACCTGATACAACCTGACAACCCACCATCAGACCTGATACAACCCACCATCAGACCTGATACAACCCACCATCAGACCTGATACAACCCACCATCAGACCTGATACAACCCACCATCAGACCTGATACAACCCACCTGATACAACCCACCATCAGACCTGATACAACCTGATACAACCCACCATCAGACCTGATACAACCCACCTGATACAACCCACCATCAGACCTGATACAACCCACCTGATACAACCCACCATCAGACCTGATACAACCCACCATCCCTGATACAACCCACCATCAGACCTGATACAACCCACCATCAGACCTGATACCCCACCATCAGACCTGATACAACCCACCATCAGACCTGATACAACCCACCATCAGACCTGATACAACCCACCTGATCAGACCTGATACAACCCACCATCAGACCTGATACAACCCACCATCAGACCTGATACACCATCAGACCTGATACAACCCACCATCAGACCTGATACAGAGACCTGATACAACCCACCATCAGACCTGATACAACCCACCATCAGACCTGATACAACCCACCATCAGACCTGATCAGACCTGATACAACCCCACCATCAGATAGACCTGATACAACCCACCATCAGACCTGATACAACCCACCCCACCATCAGACCTGATACAACCTGATACACCCAGACCTGATGACCTGACAACCCACCATCAGACCTGATATCAGACCTGATACAACCCACCATCAGACCTGATACAACCCACCATCAGACCCTGATACAACCCACCATCAGACCTGATACAACCCACCATCAGACCTGATACAACCCACCCTGATCAGACCTGATACAACCCACCATCAGACCTGATACAACCCACCATCAGACCTGATACAACCCACCCTGATCAGACCTGATACAACCCCACCATCAGACCTGATACAACCCACCATCAGACCTGATACAACCCACCATCAGATACAACCCACCATCAGACCTGATACAACCCACCATCAGACCTGATACAACCCACCATCAGACCTGATCAGACCTGATACAACCCACCATCAGACCTGATACAACCCACCTCAGACCTGATACAACCCACCATCAGACCTGATACAACCCACCATCAGACCTGATACAACCCACCATCAGACCTGATACAACCCACCATCAGACCTGATACAACCTGATCCACCTGATACATCAGACCTGATACAACCCACCATCAGACCTGATACAACCCACCATCAGACCTGATACAACCCACCATCAACCCATCAGACCTGATACAACCCACCATACAACCCACCATCAGACCTGATACAACCCAACCCACCATCAGACCTGATACAACCCACCATCAGACCTGATACAACCCACCCCACCATCAGACCTCAGACCTGATACAACCCAACCCACCATCAGACCTGATACAACCCACCATCAGACCTGATACAACCCACCATCAGACCTGATACAACCCACCATACAACCCACCCCACCATCAGACCTGATACAACCCACCATCAGACCTGATACAACCCACCCCATCAGACCTGATACAACCCACCATCAGACCTGATACAACCCACCATCAGACCTGATACAACCCACCATCAGACCCCACCATCAGACCTGATCAGACCTGATACAACCCACCATCAGACCTGATACAACCCACCATCAGACCTGATACAACCCACCATCAGACCTGATACAACCCACCATCAGACCTGATACAACCCACCATCAGACCTGATACAACCCACCATCAGACCTGATACAACCCACCACCATCAGACCTGATACAACCCACCATCAGACCTGATACAACCCACCATCAGACCTGATACAACCCACCATCAGACCTGATACAACCATCAGACCTGATACCACCATCAGACCTGATACAACCCACAACCCACCATCAGACCTGATACAACCCACCATCAGACCTGATACAACCCACCATCAGACCTGATACAACCCACCATCAGACCTGATACAACCCACCATGATACAACCCACCATCAGACCTGACAACCCCACCTGATTACAACCCACCATCAGACAACCCACCATCAGACCTGATACAGACCTGATACAACCCACCCTGATCAGACCTGATACAACCCAACCCACCATCAGACCTGATACAACCCACCATCAGACCTGATACAACCCACCATCAGACCTGATACAACCCACCTGATCAGACCTGATACAACCCACCATCAGACCTGATACAACCCACCATCAGACCTGATACAACCCACCATCAGATACAACCCACCATCAGACCTGATACAACCCACCATCAGACCTGATACAACCCACCATCAGACCTGATACAACCCACCATCAGACCTGATACAACCCACCACCATCAGACCTGATACAACCCACCATACAACCCACCCACCATCAGACCTGATACAACCCACCATCAGACCTGATACAACCCCACCATCAGACCTGATACAACCCACCTGATGATACAACCCACCATCAGACCTGATACAACCCACCATCAGACCTGATACAACCCACCATCAGACCTGATACAACCCACCATCAGACCTGATACAACCCACCATCAGACCTGATACAACCCACCATCAGACCTGATACAACCCACCATCAGACCTGATACAACCCACCATGATACAACCCACCATCAGACCTGATACAACCCACCATCAGACCTGATACAACCCACCATCAGACCTGATACAACCCACCATCAGACCTACAACCCACCATCAGACCTGATACAACCCAACCCACCATCAGACCTGATACAACCCACCATCAGACCTGATACAACCCACCATCAGACCTGATACAACCCACCTCAGACCTGATACAACCCACCATCAGACCTGATACAACCCACCATCAGACCTGATACAACCCATACCATCAGACCTGATACAACCCCCACCATCAGACCTGATACAACCCACCATACAGACCTGATACAACCCACCATCAGACCTGATACAACCCACCAGACCTGATCAGACCTGATACAACCCACCATCAGACCTGATACAACCCACCATCAGACCTGATACAACCCACCATCACCTGATACAACCCACCATCAGACCTGATACAACCCACCATCAGACCTGATACAACCCACCATCAGACCTGATACAACCCACCATCAGACCTGATACAACCCACCATATACAACCCACCATCAGACCTGATACAACCCACCATCAGACCTGACAACCCACCTGATACAACCCACCATCAGACCTGATACAACCCACCCACCCTGATACAACCCACCATCAGACCTGATACAACCCACCATCAGACCTACAACCCACCATCAACCTGATACCTGATACAACCCACCATCAGACCTGATACAACCCACCATCAGACCTGATACAACCCACCATCAGACCTGATACAACCCACCCACCATCAGACCTGATGATACAACCCACCATCAGACCTGATACAACCCACCATCAGACCTGATACAACCCACCATCAGACCTGATACAACCCACCATCAGACAACCCACCATCAGACCTGATACAACCCACCATCAGACCTGATACAACCCACCATCAGACCTGATACAACCCACAACCCACCCACCATCAGACCTGATACAACCTGATACAACCCACCATCAGACCTGATACAGACCTGATACAACCCACCATCAGACCTGATACAACCCACCATCAGACCTGATCAGACCTGATACAACCCACCATCAGACCTGATACAACCCACCATCAGACCTGATACAACCCACCATCAGACCTGATACAACCCACCATCAGACCTGATACAACCCACCTGATCAACCCACCATCAGACCTGATACAACCCACCATCAGACAACCCACCATCAGACCTGATACAACCCACCATCAGACCTGATACAACCCACCATCAGACCTGATACAACCCACCCACCCCACCATCAGACCTGATACAACCCACCCTGATACAACCCACCATCAGACCTGATACAACCCACCATCAGACCTACAACCCACCATCAGACCTGATACAACCCCACCATCAGACCTGATACAACCCACCATCAGACCTGATACAACCCACCATCAGACCTGATACAACCCACCATCAGACCTGATACAACCCACCATCAGACCTGATACAACCTGATACAACCCACCATCAGACCTGATACAACCCACCATCAGACCTGATACAACCCACCATCAGACCTGATACAACCCACCATCAGACCTGATACAACCCACCATCAGATGACAACCCACCTGACCTGATACAACCCACCATCAGACCTGATACAACCCACCATCAGACCTGATACAACCCAACCCACCATCAGACCTGATACAACCCACCATCAGACCTGATACAACCCACCATCAGACCTGATACAACCCACCATCAGATACAACCCACCATCAGACCTGATACAACCCACCATCAGACCTGATACAACCCACCATCAGACCTGATACAACCCACCATCAGACCTGATACAACCCACCATCAGACCTGATACAACCCACCATCAGACCTGATACAACCCACCATCAGACCTGATACAACCCACCATCAGACCTGATACAACCCACCATCAGACCTGATACAACCCACCATCAGACCTGATACAACCCAACCTGATACACCATCAGACCTGATACAACCCACCATCAGACCTGATACAACCCACCATCAGACCTGATACAACCTGACCTGATACAACCCACCATCAGACCTGATACAACCCACCATCAGACCTGATACAACCACCATCAGACCTGATACAACCCACCATCAGACCTGACAACCCACCATCAGACCTGATACAACCCACCATCAGACCTGATACAACCCACCATACAACAACCCACCATCAGACCTGATACAACCTGATACCCACCATCAGACCTGATACAACCCACCATCAGATACAACCCACCATCAGACCTGATACACCCACCATCAGACCTGATACAACCCACCATCAGACCTGATACAACCCACCTGATCAGACCTGATACAACCCACCATCAGACCTGATACAACCCACCTCAGACCTGATACAACCCACCATCAGACCTGATACAACCTGATGATACAACCCACCATCAGACCTGATACAACCTGATACAACCCACCATCAGACCTGATACAACCCACCATCAGACCTGATACAACCCCCACCATCACCATCAGACCTGATACAACCCACCATCAGACCTACAACACCATCAGACCTGATACAACCCACCATGACCTGATACAACCCACCATCAGACCTGATACAACCTGATACAACCCACCATCAGACCTGATACAACACCATCCTGATACAACCCACCTGATACAACCTGATACAACCCACCATCACCATCAGACCTGATACAACCCACCATCAGACCTGATACAACCCACCATCAGACCTGATACAACCCACCATCAGACCTGATACAACCCACCATCAGACCTGATACAACCCACCATCAGACCTGATACAACCCACCATCAGACCTGATACAACCCACAGACCTGATACAACCCACCATCAGACCTGATACAACCCACCAACCCACCATCAGACCTGATACAACCCACCATCAGACCTGATACAACCCAACCCACCATCAGACCTGATACAACCCACCATCAGACCTGATGATACAACCCACCATCAGACCTGATACAACCCACCATCAGACCTGATACAACCCACAGACCTGATACAACCCACCATCAGATACATGATACAACCCACCATCAGACCTGATACAACCCACCATCAGACCTGATACAACCCACCAGACCTGATACAACCCACCTGATACAACCCACCATCAGACCGATACAACCCACCATCAGACCTGATACAACCCACCATCAGACCTGATACAACCCACCATCAGACCTGATACAACCCACCATCAGACCTGATACAACCCACCCCACCATCAGACCTGATACAACCCACCATCAGACCTGATACAACCCACCATCAGACCTGATACAACCTGATACAACCCACCATCAGACCTGATACAACCCACCATCAGACCTACAACCCACCATCAGACCTGATACAACCCACCATCAGACCTGATACAACCCACCATCAGACCTGATACAACCCACCATCAGACCTGATACAACCCACCATCAGACCTGATACAACCCACCATCAGATACAACCCACCATCAGACCTGATACAACCCACCATGATACAACCCACCATCAGACCTGATACAACCTGACCTATACAACCCACCATCAGACCTGATACAACCCACCCTGATACAACCCACCACCTGATACAACCCACCATGATACAACCCACCATCAGACCTGATACAACCCACCATCAGACCTGATACAACCCACCATCAGACCTGATACAACCCACCATCAGATGATTACACCTGATACAACCCCACCATCAGACCTGATAAGACCTGACCTGATACAACCCACCATCAGACCTGATACAACCTCAGACCTACAACCCCACCATCAGACCTGATACAACCCACCATCAGACCTGATACAACCCACCATCAGACCTGATACAACAGACCACCCACCATCAGACCTGATCAGACAACCCAACCCACCATCAGACCTGATACAACCCACCATCAGACCTGATACAACCCAACCCACCATCAGATCAACCCACCATCAGACCTGATACAACCCACCATCAGATACAACCCACCATCAGACCTGATACACCACCTGATACAACCCACCATCAGACCTGATACAACCCAACCCACCATCAGACCTGATACAACCCACCATCAGACCTGATACAACCCACCATCAGACCTGATACAACCCACCATCAGACCTGATACAACCCACCATCAGACCTGATACAACCCACCATCAGACCTGATACAACCTGATACAACCCACCATCAGACCTGATACAACCCACCATCAGACCTGATACAACCCACCATCAGACCTGATACAACCCACCATCAGACCTGATACAACCCACCATCAGACCTGATACAACCCACCATCAGACCTGATACAACCCACCATCAGACCTGATACAACCCCCACCATCAGACCTGATACAACCCACCATCAGACCTGATACAACCCACCATCAGACCTGATACAACCCACCATCAGACCTGATACAACCCACCATCAGACCTGATACAACCCACCCTGATACAGACCTGATACAACCCACCATCAGACCTGATACAACCCACCATCAGACCTGACAACAACCCACCATCAGACCTGATACAACCCACCATCAGACCTGATACAACCCACCATCAGACCTGATACAACCCACCATCAGACCTGATACAACCCACCATCAGACCTGATACAACCCACCATCAGACCTGATACAACCCACCGTCAGACCTGATACAACCCACCATCAGACCTGATACAACCCACCATCAGACCTGATACAACCCACCTGATACAACCCACCATCAGACCTGATACAACCCACCATCAGACCTGATACAACCCACCATCCAACCCACCATCAGACCTGATACAACCCACCATCAGACCTGATACAACCTCAGACCCACCATCAGACCTGACAACCCACCATCAGACCTGATACAACCCACCATCAGACCTGATACAACCCACCATCAGACCTGATACAACCCACCATCAGATACAACCTGATACAACCCACCATCAGACCTGATACAACCCACCATCAACCTGATACAACCCACCATCAGACCTGATACAACCCACCATACAGACCTGATACAACCCACCATCAGACCTGATACAACTGATACCCACCATCAGACCTGATACAACCCACCATCAGACCTGACAACCCACCATCCCACCATCAGACCTGATACAACCCACCATCAGACCTGATACAACCTACAACCCACCATCAGACCTGATACAACCTGATACAACCTGATACACCACCATCAGACCTGATACAACCCACCACAACCTGATACAACCCACCATCAGACCTGATACAACCCACCATCAGACCTGATACAACCCACCGTCAGACCTGATACAACCCACCATCAGACCTGATACAACCCACCATCAGACCTGATACAACCCACCATCAGACCTGATACAACCCACCTGATACAACCTGATACAGACCTGATACAACCTGATACAACCCACCATCAGACCTGACCTACAACCCACCATCAGACCTGATACAACCCAACCCATCGTCAGACCTGATACAACCCACCATCAGACCTGATACAACCCACCATCAACCTGATACAACCCACCATCAGACCTGATACAACCCACCATCAGACCTGATACAACCCACCATCAGACCTGATACAACCCACCATCAGACCTGATACAACAACCCACCATCAGACCTGATACAACCCACCATCAGACCTGATACAACCCACCATCAGACCTGATACAACCCACCATCAGACCTGATTACAACCCACCATCAGACCTCAGACACCTGACAACCCACCATCAGCTAGCTGACTGGCTGACTGGTTGACTGGCTGGCTAGCTAGCTAGCTGACTGGCTGGCTGGCTGACTGGTTGACTGGCTAGCTGACTGGCTGGTTGACTGGTTGGCTAGCTGAATGGCTGACTCCCTGAATGCCTGGCTGTCTGGCTGCTGGAGGAGAGGAGATTGCCTGACCTTATTGTTTGCTTTCGTCTTCTCTCTGTTCTTCAGAAACGAAGGTGTTTTAATAAACTGAACGGGCCCATAGAGAGATGAAAGGGGGCAGTGAGGTGTGCTGCGATGTGGCAGGAAAAGCAGCCGCTCATCAGGAAATAACAAAGGTGCTGCTTGAAGATAAGGCCGCTGCCAGAGATTAATCCAGCTGCTCTGATTGTTTTCTTTAATAACAGTCTTGCTACGGCAAGCGATAAGTTTGCTGAGTAATTTGGTTTTCTGGGGAGGGAAGGGGGTGCTCCAAAAATATTCAGGTGTTCAGGCAAATAAAAGAAAAAGAGAAAAAACGCTGAAACTCTGAAGTGTTTTGACTTGATGTTCCTCCTTTACTTTCCCCTGGATTCATAAAGGAGCTTTGTTCCAGACAATAAGGACAGGACAGGGAGGTGCTTGAGAAAGCAATTTTGTCCTCTCTGCTCACAGGCACATTGTAGAGGACTCTAGAGACAGGCAGACAGACAGGTGTCAGGCAGACAGACAGACGTCAGGCAGACAGACATGCGTTAGGCAGACAGAAAGACAGACAGGCAGCAGTCAGTCAGACAGACAGGCAGCAGACAGACAGACCACTGTGTGACATTTTGATGAGCTTGCAAATTAATGTAAAGAACAATAGATTAAAATCTATTAGTTCACTAATGAAAAGAGGGCATGCAGTCAGACACTGTTAATTTGGTTGCATAAATGAAATATGTAAATAAGGTTTAGAATGGGTGAAATGTTGCTTGCGGTCTATCCCAGAAGCCTTTACAGTTTCTTCCAACATAACCGTTCTGTCTCTCCAATTGGGGAGCTCACTAGTATAGTAGTCAGTTTCTCCAACTACTAAACATATGGGATAACGTGAAGGAGCCTTAGTCTACCATTCAGAACAGAAGGAAAGCCTTGGTCTATCATTCAGAACAGAAGGAAAGCCTTGGTCTACCATTCAGAACAGAAGGAAAGCCTTGGTCTATCATTCAGAACAGAAGGAAAGCCTTGGTCTACCATTCAGAACAGAAGGAAAGCCTTGGTCTACCATTCAGGACATAATGGAAAGCCTTGGTCTATCATTCAGAACAGATGGAAAGCCTTGGTCTACCATTCAGAACAGAAGGAAAGCCTTGGTCTACCATTCAGAACAGAAGGAAATTATTCCTGTAAAACAATGACGTCGCAATTAATGTTTATCTCCTCCATATCTAGTGGGGAGTACTGGTTATCTCCTCCATATCCAGGGGAGAGTACTGTTATCTCCTCCATATCTAGTGGAGAGTACTGTTATCTCCTCCATATCTAGTGGAGAGTACTGTTATCTCCTCCATATCCAGGGGAGAGTACTGTTATCTCCTCCATATCCAGGGGAGAGTACTGTTATCTCCTCCATATCCAGGGGAGAGTACTGTTATCTCCTCCATATCTAGTGGAGGGTACTGTTATCTCCTCCATATCCAGGGGAGAGTACTGGTTATCTCCTCCATATCTAGTGGAGAGTACTGTTATCTCCTCCATATCCAGGGGAGAGTACTGGTTATCTCCTCCATATCTAGTGGAGAGTACTGTTATCTCCTCCATATCCAGGGGAGAGTACTGTTATCTCCTCCATATCTAGTGGAGAGTACTGTTATCTCCTCCATATCTAGTGGAGAGTACTGTTATCTCCTCCATATCCAGGGGAGAGTACTGTTATCTCCTCCATATCTAGTGGAGAGTACTGTTATCTCCTCCATATCTAGTGGAGAGTACTGTTATCTCCTCCATATCTAGTGGAGAGTACTGTTATCTCCTCCATATCTAGCGGAGAGTACTGTTATCTCCTCCATATCCAGGGGAGAGTGCTGTTATCTCCTCCATATCCAGGGGAGAGTACTGTTATCTCCTCCATATCTAGCGGAGAGTACTGTTATCTCCTCCATATCCAGGGGAGAGTGCTGTTATCTCCTCCATATCTAGTGGAGAGTACTGTTATCTCCTCCATATCTAGTGGAGAGTACTGTTATCTCCTCCATATCGTACTGTTATCTCCTCCATATCTAGTGGAGAGTACTGGTTATCTCCTCCATATCGTACTGTTATCTCCTCCATATCTAGTGGAGAGTACTGTTATCTCCTCCATATCTAGTGGAGAGTACTGTTATCTCCTCCATATCTAGTGGAGAGTACTGGTTATCTCCTCCATATCTAGTGGAGAGTACTGGTTATCTCCTCCATATCTAGTGGAGAGTACTGGTTATCTCCTCCATATCTAGTGGAGAGTACTGTTATCTCCTCCATATCTAGTGGAGAGTACTGTTATCTCCTCCATATCTAGTGGAGAGTACTGGTTATCTCCCCCATATCTAGTGGAGAGTACTGTTATCTCCTCCATATCTAGTGGAGAGTACTGTTATCTCCTCCATATCTAGTGGAGAGTACTGTTATCTCCTCCATATCGTACTGTTATCTCCTCCATATCTAGTGGAGAGTACTGTTATCTCCTCCATATCTAGTGGAGAGTACTGTTATCTCCTCCATATCTAGTGGAGAGTACTGTTATCTCCTCCATATCTAGTGGAGAGTACTGGTTATCTCCTCCATATCTAGTGGAGAGTACTGTTATCTCCTCCATATCTAGTGGAGAGTACTGTTATCTCCTCCATATCCAGGGGAGAGTACTGTTATCTCCTCCATATCCAGGGGAGAGTACTGTTATCTCCTCCATATCTAGTGGAGAGTACTGTTATCTCCTCCATATCTAGTGGAGAGTACTGGTTATCTCCTCCATATCTAGTGGAGAGTACTGGTTATCTCCTCCATATCTAGTGGAGAGTACTGGTTATCTCCTCCATATCTAGTGGAGAGTACTGGTTATCTCCTCCATATCTAGTGGAGAGTACTGGTTATCTCCTCCATATCTAGTGGAGAGTACTGGTTATCTCCTCCATATCTAGTGGAGAGTACTGTTATCTCCTCCATATCTAGTGGAGAGTACTGTTATCTCCTCCATATCTAGTGGAGAGTACTGTTATCTCCTCCATATCTAGTGGAGAGTACTGTTATCTCCTCCATATCTAGTGGAGAGTACTGTTATCTCCTCCATATCTAGTGGAGAGTACTGTTATCTCCTCCATATCTAGTGGAGAGTACTGTTATCTCCTCCATATCTAGTGGAGAGTACTGTTATCTCCTCCATATCTAGTGGAGAGTACTGTGCATATTTGGCAACAAAACAAATAGCCTACTGAACAGACACACAAACTCCCTCACACTCCCAAAAGAGGAATCATGTAGGTGACAGAACAGTTCCCAGTATGAATCATGTAGGTGACAGAACAGTTCCCAGTATGAGGAATCATGTAGGTGACAGAACAGTTCCCAATATGAATCATGTAGGTGACAGAACAGTTCCCAGTATGAGGAATCATGTAGGTGACAGAACAGTTCCTAGTATGAGGAATCATGTAGGTGACAGAACAGTTCCCAGTATGAATCATATAGGTGACAGAACAGTTCCCAATATGAATCATGTAGGTGACAGAACAGTTCCCAGTATGAGGAATCATGTAGGTGACAGAACAGTTCCCAGTATGAATCATGTAGGTGACAGAACAGTTCCCAGTATGAGGAATCATGTAGGTGACAGAGCAGTTCCCAGTATGAGGAATCATGTAGGTGACAGAACAGTTCCCAGTATGAGGAATCATGTAGGTGACAGAACAGTTCCCAGTATGAGGAATCATGTAGGTGACAGAACAGTTCCCAGTATGAGGAATCATGTAGGTGACAGAACAGTTCCCAGTATGAGGAATCATGTAGGTGACAGAACAGTTCCCAGTATGAGGAATCATGTAGGTGACAGAACAGTTCCCAGTATGAGGAATCATGTAGGTGACAGAACAGTTCCCAGTATGAGGAATCATGTAGGTGACAGAACAGTTCCCAGTATGAGGAATCATGTAGGTGACAGAACAGTTCCCAGTATGAGGAATCATGTAGGTGACAGAACAGTTCCCAGTATGAGGAATCATGTAGGTGACAGAACAGTTCCCAGTATGAGGAATCATGTAGGTGACAGAACAGTTCCTAGTATGAGGAATCATGTAGGTGACAGAACAGTTCCCAGTATGAGGAATCATGTAGGTGACAGAACAGTTCCCAGTATGAGGAATCATGTAGGTGACAGAACAGTTCCCAGTATGAGGAATCATGTAGGTGACAGAACAGTTCCCAGTATGAGGAATCATGTAGGTGACAGAACAGTTCCCAGTATGAATCATGTAGGTGACAGAACAGTTCCCAGTATGAATCATGTAGGTGACAGAACAGTTCCCAGTATGAATCATGTAGGTGACAGAACAGTTCCCAATATGAATCATGTAGGTGACAGAACCGTTCCCAGTATGAATCATGTAGGTGACAGAACAGTTCCTAGTATGAATCATGTAGGTGACAGAACAGTTCCCAGTATGAATCATGTAGGTGACAGAACAGTTCCCAGTATGAGGAACCTGCCCGCTTGACCCTATCCCCTCCTCTCTTCTCCAGACCATTTCCGGAGACCTTCTCCCTTACCTCACCTCGCTCATCAACTCATCCCTGACCGTTGGCTACGTCCCTTCCGTCTTCAAGAGAGCGAGAGTTGCACCCCTTCTGAAAAAACCTACACTCGATCCCTCCGATGTCAACAATTACAGACCAGTATCCCTTCTTTCTTTTCTCTCCAAAACTCTTGAACGTGCCGTCCTTGGCCAGCTCTCCCGCTATCTCTCTCTGAATGACCTTCTTGATCCAAATCAGTCAGGTTTCAAGACTAGTCATTCAACTGAGACTGCTCTCCTCTGTATCACGGAGGCGCTCCGCACTGCTAAAGCTAACTCTCTCTCCTCTGCTCTCATCCTTCTAGATCTATCGTCTGCCTTCGATACTGTGAACCATCAGATCCTCCTCTCCACCCTCTCCGAGTTGGGCATCTCCGGCGCGGCCCAAGCTTGGATTGCGTCCTACCTGACAGGTCGCTCCTACCAGGTGGCGTGGCGAGAATCTGTCTCCTCACCACCACGCGCTCTCACCACTGGTGTCCCCCAGGGCTCTGTTCTTGGCCCTCTCCTATTCTCGCTATACACCAAGTCACTTGGCTCTGTCATAACCTCACATGGTCTCTCTTATCATTGCTATGCAGACGACACACAATTAATCTTCTCCTTTCCCCCTTCTGATGACCAGGTGGCGAATCGCATCTCTGCATGTCTGGCAGACATATCAGTGTGGATGACGGATCACCACCTCAAGCTGAACCTCGGCAAGACGGAGCTGCTCTTCCTCCCGGGGAAGGACTGCCCGTTCCATGATCTCGCCATCACGGTTGACAACTCCATTGTGTCCTCCTCCCAGAGCGCCAAGAACCTTGGCGTGATCCTGGACAACACCCTGTCGTTCTCAACTAACATCAAGGCGGTGGCCCGTTCCTGTAGGTTCATGCTCTACAACATCCGCAGAGTACGACCCTGCCTCACACAGGAAGCGGCGCAGGTCCTAATCCAGGCACTTGTCATCTCCCGTCTGGATTACTGCAACTCGCTGTTGGCTGGGCTCCCTGCCTGTGCCATTAAACCCCTTCAACTCATCCAGAACGCCGCAGCCCATCTGGTGTTCAACCTTCCCAAGTTCTCTCACGTCACCCCGCTCCTCCGTTCTCTCCACTGGCTTCCAGTTGAAGCTCGCATCCGCTACAAGACCATGGTGCTTGCCTACGGAGCTGTGAGGGGAACGGCACCTCAGTACCTCCAGGCTCTGATCAGGCCCTACACCCAAACAAGGGCACTGCGTTCATCCACCTCTGGCCTGCTCGCCTCCCTACCACTGAGGAAGTACAGCTCCCGCTCAGCCCAGTCAAAACTGTTCGCTGCCCTGGCCCCCCAATGGTGGAACAAACTCCCTCACGACGCCAGGACAGCGGAGTCAATCACCACCTTCCGGAGACACCTGAAACCCCACCTCTTTAAGGAATACCTAGGATAGGTTAAGTAATCCCTCTCACCCCACCCCCCCTAAGTTTTAGATGCACTATTGTTAAGTGACTGTCCCACTGGATGTCATAAGGTGAATGCACCAATTTGTAAGTCGCTCTGGATAAGAGCGTCTGCTAAATGACTTAAATGTAAATGTAAATGTAATGTAAATGAATCATGTAGGTGACAGAACAGTTCCCAGTATGAGGAATCATGTAGGTGACAGAACAGTTCCCAGTATGAGGAATCATGTAGGTGACAGAACAGTTCCCAGTATGAGGAATCATGTAGGTGACAGAACAGTTCCCAGTATGAGGAATCATGTAGGTGACAGAACAGTTCCCAGTATGAGGAATCATGTAGGTGACAGAGCAGTTCCCAGTATGAATCATGTAGGTGACAGAACAGTTCCCAGTAGGAATCATGAGGTGACAGAACAGTTCATGAGGAATCATGGGTGACAGAACAGTTCCCAGTATGAGGAATCATGTAGGTGACAGAACAGTTCCCAGTATGAGGAATCATGTAGGTGACAGAGCAGTTCCCAGTATGAATCATGTAGGTGACAGAACAGTTCCCAGTATGAATCATGTAGGTGACAGAGCAGTTCCCAGTATGAATCATGTAGGTGACAGAACAGTTCCCAGTATGAATCATGTAGGTGACAGAACAGTTCCCAGTATGAATCATGTAGGTGACAGAACAGTTCCCAGTATGAATCATGTGGTCAGTATCATCCTGGCTGTACTCCAGGTTGTTTCCAGTTACAGACAGACAGGCCTTTTCAACAAAGGTCATTAGAACTACAGATCCATGTAGCTTTCCAGAACAGAACAGCACCACAGAACAGCACCACAGGACAGCACCACAGAACAGCACCACAGGACAGCACCACAGAACAGCGCCACAGGACAGCGCCACAGCACAGCACCACAGGACAGCACCACAGAACAGCACCACAGGACAGCACCACACAACAGCACCACAGGACAGCACCACACAACAGCGCCACACAACAGCACCACAGGACAGCGCCACAGAACAGCACCACAGGACACCGCCACAGGACAGCACCACAGAACAGCACCACAGGACAACGCCACAGGACACAGCCACAGAACATCACAGGACAGCACCACAGGACAGCGCCACAGGACAGCGCCACAGGACAGCGCCACAGGACAGCGCCACAGGACAGCGCCACAGGACAGCGCCACAGAACAGCACCACAGGACAGCACCACAGAACAGCACCACAGGACAGCACCACAGGACAGAACCACAGGACAGCACCACAGGACAGGACAAGGACAGCACCACAGAACAGCGCCACAGGACAGCACAGGACAGGACAGCACCACAGGACAGGACAGAACAGCACCACAGGACAGCACCACAGGACAGGACAGAACAGCGCCACAGGACAGCACAGGACAGAACCACAGAACAGGACAGCACCACAAGACAGCACCACAGCACACCACAGGACAGCACCACAGGACAGCACCACAGAACAGGACAGCACCACAGGACAGCACCACAGAACAGGACAGGACAGCACCACAGGACAGCGCCACAGAACAGCGCCACAGGACAGCACCACAGGACAGCACCATACTCATACTGTGAACTGTACTAATAATTTTGCACGCCCAATTTTTCAGTTTTTGATTTGTTAAAAAAGTTTGAAATATCCAATAAATGTCGTTCCACTTCATGATTGTGTCCCACTTGATGTTGATTCTTCACAAAAAAATACAGTTTTATATCTTTATGTTTGAAGCCTGAAATGTGGCAAAAGGTCGCAAAGTTCAAGGGGGCCGAATACTTTCGCAAGGCACTGTACAACAACAGGAGCAGGATGTAACACGAGACGGTCGATGAGCTGCTCGACTCACAGCAGACAGTGTAAGGACCAATCAGAACAATCCTCCTTCACAGCTCTGCAAAAAAACACTAATTGGTTTGAAGTAAATCGATATGGGCTGGCAGCTACCCACAGTCCATCAGGCTCATTCTTCCGTCAGCTCATTGATTGGTCCGTACTAATTGATGGCACGGTTATTACAGCGTCCAGTCAGTCTCCACAGCAGCAGAGTTCAGGATATCAATCAGAGGGAATGTTTATACGGAGCGATCCCCGGTCTCTTCGGAGATCAACTTTCATTCACGACAAATCACATGTAATCAGCTGGATGACAGAACATCTACCCGGATGTCCATACGAACCCAGACAGCATGTAATCAGCTGGATGACAGAACATCTACCTGGGTTTTAGCTTCATTCTGAGCCAATGAGACTCACTCATCAGTTTAATTGAGGGCCGATAACAGCCAGTAAGATAATGAAATAGTCATGACAGAACCGTTCAGACAGCATTACTTTCCTCTTATTGTAATATTCATACAATGAAAGAGAGACTGGAGATGCCAACTGTCTTCAGAGACTACTGGGAAGGACAGCACCAGCTACTGGGAAGGATAGTACCGGCTACTGGGAAGGATAGTACCAGCTACTGGGAAGGATAGTACCGGCTACTGGGAAGGATAGTACCGGCTACTGGGAAGGACAGTACCGGCTACTGGGAAGGACAGCACCAGCTACTGGGAAGGATAGTACCGGCTACTGGGAAGGATAGTACCGGCTACTGGGAAGGATAGTACCGGCTACTGGGAAGGATAGTACCGGCTACTGGGAAGGACAGCACCAGCTACTGGGAAGGACAGCACCAGCTACTGGGAAGGACAGCACCATCTACTGGGTAGGACAGCACCATCTACTGGGTAGGACAGCACCAGCTACTGGGAAGGACAGTACCAGCTACTGGGTAGGACAGTACCGGCTACTGGGTTGGACAGTACCGGCTACTGGGAAGGACAGCACCAGCTACTGGGAAGGACAGCACCAGCTACTGGGAAGGACAGCACCAGCTACTGGGAAGGACAGCACCAGCTACTGGGAAGGACAGCACCAGCTACTGGGAAGTCTGGGAGATCTCTCACTTATTATCTGTGGTTTGAATCCTAAAGTGCTTTTTGCAAATACCATCAACTTAGTTGTAAAATGTTTAACTGGTGTTTTATGAATCATTTTGTTTGTCAGTTCACTAGATGTGGATGTGAGGAGGAGAGGGTCGGTATTCTCTAGACAGTGATTAATTACACTGAACAGCATCACTACTGGAGGAATGGATGGAGCCTTTAGTTCAGTCAGTTCACCAGATGTGAGGAGGACGAGAGGGTCGGTATTCTCTAGACAGTGATTACACTGAACAGCATCACTACTGGAGGAATGGAGCCTTTAGTTCAGTCAGTTCATTAGATGTGGATGTGAGGAGGACGAGAGGGTCGGTATTCACTAGACAGTGATTACACTGAACAGCATCACTACTGGAGGTATGGATGGAGCCTTTAGTTCAGTCAGTTCACTAGATGTGGATGTGAGGAGGAGAGGGTCGGTATTCTCTAGACAGTGATTAATTACACTGAACAGCATCACTACTGGAGGAATGGATGGAGCCTTTAGTTCAGTCAGTTCACCAGATGTGAGGAGGACGAGAGGGTCGGTATTCTCTAGACAGTGATTACACTGAACAGCATCACTACTGGAGGAATGGATGGAGCCTTTAGTTCAGTCAGTTCATTAGATGTGGATGTGAGGAGGACGAGAGGGTCGGTATTCTCTAGACAGTGATTACACTGAACAGCATCACTACTGGAGGAATGGATGGAGCCTTTAGTTCAGTCGGTTCACTAGATGTGGATGTGAGGAGGACGAGAGGGTCGGTATTCTCTAGACAGTGATTACACTGAACAGCATCACTACTGGAGGTATGGATGGAGCCTTTAGTTCAGTCAGTTCACTAGATGTGGATGTGAGGAGGACGAGAGGGTCGGTATTCTCTAGACAGTGATTACACTGAACAGTATTCTCTTTAGTTCAGTCAGTTCAACCTTACACTGATGATCTTCACTGATCAGCATCACTACTGGAGGAATGAATGGAGCCTTTAGTTCAGTCAGTTCAACCTTCACCGTCTCTGCTGGTCTTCACTCGCCATCTAGTGGTGGAACAATGTTATTACACATCTACTGTTTAATACCTTCATGGTGGGTTTAAACTCTAGTAATTAAACCTGATTGACTAGATAACAGGAACAATGTTATTACACATCTACTGTTTAATACCTTCATGGTGGGTTTAAACTCTAGTAATTAAACCTGTTTGACTAGATAACACAAACAAGTTCTGATCAATCACATTTAGTTAAATTACAATTCAAACTCACTCAATTTTTTAAAAAGTAAATAATTTATTTAGAAAAAGATATATGTAGCTATAAATACATTCTCATAGAGTAAACAAAGTCTGTAATAAGACAGTAGAAAGACAACACATTGTAGTGACAGGAGGAAATCAATAGTTACATATCAGGACATTACATGTTTGGGAATAGCAATAAGATCACAGTATCGAATCGCAATACATCTGGTATCGGTACCTACAGTAAGTCTGTCAAATCTGTGGTTCTGCCCCTGAACAGGCAGTTAACCTTAACCCACTGTTCCTAGACCAGTTGACCCACTGTTCCTAGACCAGTTGACCCACTGTTCCTAGACCAGTTGACCCACTGTTCCTAGACCAGTTGACCCACTGTTCCTAGACCAGTTGACCCACTGTTCCTAGACCAGTTAACCCACTGTTCCTAGACCAGTTAACCCACTGTTCCTAGACCAGTTAACCCACTGTTCCTAGACCAGTCAACCCACTGTTCCTAGACCAGTTAACCCACTGTTCCTAGACCAGTTAACCCACTGTTCCTAGACCAGTTAACCCACTGTTCCTGTTCCAGTTAACCCACTGTTCCTAGACCAGTTAACCCACTGTTCCTAGACCAGTTGACCCACTGTTCCTAGACCAGTTGACCCACTGTTCCTAGACCAGTTGACCCACTGTTCCTAGACCAGTTGACCCACTGTTCCTAGACCAGTTGACCCACTGTTCCTAGACCAGTTGACCCACTGTTCCTAGACCAGTTGACCCACTGTTCCTAGACCAGTTGACCCACTGTTCCTAGACCAGTTAACCCACTGTTCCTAGACCAGTTAGCCCACTGTTCCTAGACCAGTTAACCCACTAGACCAGTTAACCCCACTGTTAACTTGATGTTCCTCCAACGGTGAGGGCGTGAGGTCAGGGGTCAGAGTACAGAACGATACTTGCAGGCGAACATCACCCAGACGGCACAGGCAGACTCGGGGTACGCAAACACCCGGACACGCACCGCCAGCCTCACGTGGTCCCCACGGCAACACACTATCTCGTCACAGAACGGAGACCTGCCCAAACAACAACAGTCACACATCACTTCAGTATCCATGACAACACACACTTCTCCTGTCCTTCATTTACCTGATCAACTTATACAATTGTGAGGTGTCTAAAAGCTGGAAATATTCAGTGTTGCTATAGTTACCTGAGGCAAGTAGCGAAGGCTCGACGTGTGTTAGCGGTGCGTTGCTATAGTTACCTGAGGCAGGTAGAGAAGGCTCGACGTGTGTAGCGGTGCGTTGCTATAGTTACCTGAGGCAGGTAGCGAAGGATCGCGTGTGTTGCAGTGCGTTGCTATAATTACCGGAGGCAAGTAGCGAAGGCTCAACGTGTGTTGCTATAGTTACCGGTGGCAAGTAGCGAAGGCTCACGTGTGTTGCCGTGCGTTGCTATAGTTACCTGAGGCAGGTAGCGAAGGCTCGACGTGTGTGTTGCGGTGCGTTGCTATAGTTACCAGAGGCAAGTAGCGAAGGCTCAACGTGTGTTGCGGTGCGATGCTATAGTTACCGGAGGCAAGTAATGAAGGCTCGACGTGTGTTGCAGTGCGTTGCTATAGTTACCGGAGGCAAGTAGAAAGGCTCAGTTATGTTGCCGTGCGTTGCTATAGTTACCTGAGGCAGGTAGCGAAGGATCGCGTGTTTTGCGGTACGTTGCTATAGTTACCTGAGGCAGGTAGCGAAGGCTCGACGTGTCTTGCCGTGCGTTGCTATAGTTACCTGAGGCAGGTAGCGAAGGATCGCGTGTTGCCGTGCGTTGCTATAGTTACCTGAGGCAGGTAGCGAAGGCTCGCCGTGCGTTGTGGTGCAGGAAGTGGATAGGGAAACCTTTGAAGGTGTGTCCGTCCGGCACCGCCCTCCGCACAGCATCCTGAAACTCCTCGTTACCACAGGAAGTCCCCGTGCAGCGCTCCAGCTCGTACGCCGCCAGGGCGGAGGACAGGGCGTGGACAGGTGGTCATCCCACACTGTGGCCAGGCCAAGGTCCTGGAGGAGACACAGAGATCTACTATAATACAGAGATCTACTATAATACAGACATCTACTATAATAAAGACTACTATAATACAGAGATCTACTATAATACAGACTACTATAATACAGAGATCTACTATAATACAGAGATCTACTATAATAATAGAGACCTAGAGGAGGTCGAGATCTACTATAACACAGAGATCTACTATAATACAGACAGAGATCCTACTATAATACAGACCATTTCTGGATCTACTATATCATATCCCTGACCGATCTACTATAATACAGACACAGAGAATACAGAGATCTACTATAATACTCTCTACTAGACCTAGTCAGGTTTCAGATACAGAGATCTACTATAACACAGAATCTACTATAATACAGACCAGAGATCTACTATAATACAGAGATCTACTATAATACAGACCCTAGATCTACTATAACACAGACACAGAGATCTATTATAACAGAGGTCTCGCCACTGGTGTCCCCAGGGCTCTGTTCTAGGCCCTCTCCCTGGACAGACACAGAGATCTACTATAATACAGATCTCTGCATGTCTAGAGATCTACTATAATACAGACACAGAGATCTACTATAATACAGACACAGAGATCTACTATAATACAGACATCTACTATAACACAGACACAGATCTACTATAATACAGACACAGAGATCTACTAGAACACAGACACAGAGACTATAATACAGACACAGATCTACTATAACACAGAGATCTACTATAATACAGACACAGAGATCTACTATAATACAGACACAGAGATCTACTATAATACAGACACAGAGATCTACTATAAAGGTACAGACACAGATCTACTATAATACAGACACAGAGATCTACTATAATACAGAGATCTACTATAATACAGACACAGAGATCTACTATAATACAGACACAGAGATCTACTATAATACAGACACAGAGATCTACTATAATACAGACAGATCTACTATAATACAGACACAGAGATCTACTATAATACAGACACAGAGATCTACTATAATACAGAGATCACAGAGATCTACTATAATACAGACTACTATAATACAGAGATCTACTATAATACAGACACTAGAGATCTATATACAACACAGACCCAGAGATCTACTATAATACAGACTACAGAGATCTACTATAAACAGACACAGAGATCTACTATAAACAGACACAGAGATCTACTATAATACAGAGATCTACTATAATACAGACACAGAGATCTACTATAATACAGATCTACTATAATACAGAGATCTACTATAATACAGACACAGAGATCTACTATAACTACTATAATACAGAGATCTACTATAATACAGACCCAGAGATCTACTATAATACAGAGATCTACTATAATACAGACACAGAGATCTACTATAATACAGAGATCTACTATAATACAGAGATCTACTATAATACAGACACAGAGATCTACTATAATACAGAGATCTACTATAATACAGAGATCTACTATAATACAGAGATCTACTATAATACAGAGATCTACTATAAGGCACAGAGATCTACTATAATACAGACACAGAGATCTACTATAATACAGACTATAATACAGACCATCTACTATAATACAGACACGACACAACATGATCTACTATAATACAGACAGAGATCTACTATAATACAGACACAGAGATCTACTATAATACAGACCACAGAGACTCTACTATAATACAGACACAGAGATCTACTATAATACAGAGATCTACTATAATACAGACACAGAGATCTACTATAATACAGAGATCTACTATAATACAGAGATCTACTATAATACAGACACAGAGATCTACTATAATACAGAGATCTACTATAATACAGAGATCTACTATAATACAGAGATCTACTATAAGACATATACATGACTAGACACAGATCTACTATAATACAGGTTCACAGAGTTTATATCCTGTACTATAGAGGACAAATGACTAGACACACAGAGACCATGTTAATATCCCTATAATACAGACACAACATCTACTATAACCAGAGACCATCTACTATAAGACAGACTAGCTAGAGATATCTACTATAATACAGACTAGACATGAGTGTTAATATCCTGTACTATAAGACACAACATGACAGACACAGAGATCTACTATAATACAGACCCATGAATATCCTGTACTATATACAGACACACAGAGACCATGTTAATATCCTGTACTATAGAGACACAACATGACTAGACACACAGAGACCATGTTAATATCCAGAGATCATGTTACTATAGAGACACAACATGACTAGACACACAGAGACCATGTTAATATCCTGTACTATAGAGACACAACATGACTACATGACTAGACACACAGAGACCATGTTAATATCCTGTACTATAGAGACACAACATGACTAGACACACAGAGACCATGTTAATATCCTGTACTATAGAGACACAACATGACTAGACACACTAGAGACCATGTTAATATCCTGTACTATAGAGACACAACATGACTAGACACACACAGAGACCATGTTAATATCCTGTACTATAGAGACACAACATGACTAGACACACAGAGACCATGTTAATATCCTGTACTGTAGAGACACAACATGACTAGACACACAGAGACCATGTTAATATCCTGTACTGTAGAGACACAACATGACTAGACACACAGAGACCATGTTAATATCCTGTACTATAGAGACACAACATGACTAGACACACAGAGACCATGTTAATATCCTGTACTGTAGAGACACAACATGACTAGACACACAGAGACCATGTTAATATCCTGTACTATAGAGACACAACATGACTAGACACACAGAGACCATGTTAATATCCTGTACTATAGAGACACAACATGACTAGACACACAGAGACCATGTTAATATCCTGTACTGTAGAGACACAACATGACTAGACACACAGAGACCATGTTAATATCCTGGGCACAACATGACTAGACACACAGAGACCAGGTGTGGAGCTCTGACAGGTGACTAGGCTCTGACAGGTGTGTTAATATCTGACAGGTGTGAGACTGACAGGTGTGGGCTCTGACAGGTTAATGGGCTCTGACAGGTGTGGGCTCTGACAGGTGTGGGCTCTGACAGGTGTTAATCTGACAGGTGTGGGCTCAACAGGTGTAGGCTCTGAGACAGGTTAATGGGCTCTGTACTATGGGCTCTGAACAGGATGGGCTCACAGACAGGTGTTACAGGTTAAACTGAGCCAACCTGTACGCCGTTGTTCCACTCTCACCTGTGTTCCACCACCAGGTGACCTCAGCTCCAGTTCCAGCTGGTTGGAGGCAGCGCTGGGCTCCAGGGAGGGGCCACAGAGAGGAGGTAGAGGGGGAGAGACATGGTGCTGCCCGGGGAGCAGACCATGTTAATATCCTGTAGCTCCTCAGAGACACAACAGCCTTCCACTGGGACTGGTGTTAAGTCTATAGAGACACAGCAGAGTTCCACAGAGACCATGGCTGGCAGTTGGCCAGGAAGGACCTGTGGTTGAACACACAGCCATGGTCCTGTAGGGATAGGAGGGACACAACTGACTAGACCACAGAGGGGCCATGTTCAATGGCCTGTGGAGGTACCTGAAATAAAATGATTGAATAGGTATGAAATATATTTTGTAGAACAACATGCTACTGATGCTCAGACTAGAGATCATCGCAGCTCTATTCATAACCATGCTGCACCCTGGTGCTAGGGGACTCCGTTGACCTATCAACAGTCCCTTGACTTCTTAGCACTGACAGAAACATGGATCACCACAGATAACACTGCTACTCCTACTGCTCTCTCTTCATGTCCGCCCACGTGTTCTCTAGACACACAGAGAGCTTCTGGTCAGTGGGGTGGTGGCATCCCTCATCTCAGTGGTCATTCTCTCTTTCTCCCCCTTACCCATCTGTCTATGGTCCTTTGAATTTCATGCTGTCACAGTTACCAGCCTTTCAAGCTTAACATCCTTATCATTTATCGCCCTCCAGGTCCCCTCGGTGGCTGATGCATAAGCTCCTTTCCTGGGACGGCTCCCTCTCATTCTGGGCTATACACCAAGTCCCCACGGACTCATTCCTCTCTGCCTCCTTCTTTCCCATCTCTCTCTTTTGACCTCATCTCACCTTCCCCCCTACTCACAAGACTAGCTCGACCTCATCTTTACTGAATTGTTCTTCCACTAACCTGTCCCTCCAGTCTCCGACCACATCCTTTTCCCTCTCGCCTCATCCAACACTTCAAGCCCCTGTATGGTATCATTCCTCTCTCTCCCCGCTATCATCCTCTCTTCCCTCTGCTCAAACCTTCTCCAACCTATCTCCTGATTCTCTTCCTCCCCTCGCATCCTTGACTCATCTATGTCCCCTATCTTCCAGGACTCCCGGTCCTCCCCTCCCTCTCCGTGGCTTGACGACTCATTGCGAGCTCACAGAACAGGGCTCCGGACAGCCGAGCGGAAATGGAGGAAAACCTCCTCCCTGCGGACCTGGCATCCTTTCACTCCCTCCTCTCTACATTTTCCTCCTCTGTCTCTGCTGCTAAAGCCACTTTCTACCACTCTAAATTCCAAGCATCTGCCTCTAACCCTAGGAAGCTCTTTGCCACCTTCTCCTCCCTCCTGAATCCTCCCCCTCCCCCCTCCTCCCTCTCTGCAGATGACTTCGCAACCATTTTGAAAAGAAGGTCGACGACATCCGATCCTCGTTTGCTAAGTCAAACGACACCGCTGGTTCTGCTCACACTGCCCTACCCTGTGCTCTGACCTCTTTCTCCCTCTCTCTCCAGATGAAATCTCGCGTCTTGTGACGGCCGGCCAGATGCCCAACAACCTGCCCGCTCGACCCTATCCCCTCCTCCCTTCTCCAGACCATTTCCGGAGACCTTCTCCCTTACCTCACCTCGCTCATCAACTTATCCCTGACCGCTGGCTACGTCCTTCCGTCTTCAAGAGAGCGAGAGTTGCACCCCTTCTGAAAAAACCTACACTCGATCCCTCCGATGTCAACAACTACAGACCAGTATCCCTTCTTTCTTTTCTCTCCAAAACTCTTGAACGTGCCGTCCTTGGTCAGCTCTCCCGCTATCTCTCTCAGAATGACCTTCTTGATCCAAATCAGTCAGGTTTCAAGACTAGTCATTCAACTGAGACTGCTCTTCTCTGTATCACGGAGCTCTCCGCACCGCTAAAGCTAACTCTCTCTCCTCTGCTCTCATCCTTCTAGACCTATCGGCTGCCTTGATACTGTGAACCATCAGATCCTCCTCTCCACCCTCTCCGAGTTGGGCATCTCCGTTCGCTCGCTCTGGTTGCGTCCTACCTGACAGGTCGCTCCTACCAGGTGGCGTGGCGAAATCTGTCTCCTCACCACGCCTCTCACCACTGGTGTCCCCCAGGGCTCTGTTCTAGGCCCTCTCCTATTCTCGCTATACACCAAGTCACTTGGCTCTGTCATAACCTCACATGGTCTCTCCTATCATTGCTATGCAGACGACACACAATTAATCTTCTCCTTTCCCCCTTCTGATGACCAGGTGGCGAATCGCATCTCTGCATGTCTGGCAGACATATCAGTGTGGATGTTACGGATCACCACCTCAAGCTGAACCCTAAGACGGTTGCTGCTCTTCCTCCCGGGAAGGACTGCCCGTTCCATGATCTCGCTGTCACGGTTGACAACTCCATTGTGTCCTCCTCCCAGAGCGCTAAGAACCTTGGCGTGATCCTGGACAACACCCTGTCGTTCTCAACTAACATCAAGGCGGTGGCCCGTTCCTGTAGGTTCATGCTCTACAACATCCGCAGAGTGTGGGCTCTCACAGGAAGCGGCGCAGGTCCTAATCCAGGCACTTGTCATCTCCCGTCTGGATTACTGCAGGGCGCTGTTGGCTGGGCTCCCTGCCTGTGCCATTAAACCCCTGAACTCATCCAGAACGCCGCAGCCCGTCTGTGTGTTCAACCTTCCCAAGTTCTCTCACGTCACCCCGCTCCTCCGCTCTCTCCACTGGCTTCCAGTTGAAGCTCGCATCCGCTACAAGACCATGGTGCTTGCCTCACGGAGCTGTGAGGGAACGGCACCTCAGTACCTCCAGGCTCTGATCAGGCCCTACACCCAAACAAGGGCACTGCGTTCATCCACCTCTGGCCTGCTCGCTTCCCTACCACTGAGGAAGTACAGTTCCCGCACAGTTTGTTTGATCTCAGCCCAGTCAAAACTGTTCGCTGCTCTGGCCCCCAATGGTGGAACAAACTGCCTCACGACAGCCAGGACAGCGGAGTCAATCACCACCTGGTCCTGTAGACACCTGAAACCCCACCTCTTTAAGGAATACCTAGGATAGGATAAAGTAATCCTTCTCACCCCCCTTAAAATAATTAGATGCACTATTGTAAAGTGGCTGTTCCACTGGATGTCATAACAGTGAATGCACTTTGTAAGTCAGCTCTGGATAAGAGCGTCTGCTAAATGACTTAAATGTAATTTAAATGTCTATCAGAAACTCCGCCAGAGAGACAGAGGACTTCATTGTTGCAGGTGTTGTTAAGCCCAGTTCACATTTAAAACACCTCTGATGTGTTTTATGCAGTTGAAGAACACAGTTTGTTTGATCTGAAACAGTTTTAGGAACATCTCACGTTGGCTAGCTGGAGCTTCCAAAATTCAACATGTCAAAACTTAGCAAAAACCTTGCGACTCGCTTTAGACAAATCAGAGAACAGTGCGCTGACTTTCTGTGTTCAGACAAGCAGCTAACTAGTTAGTAATAGCTAGCTAAATAGCAGACAGCTAGTTGTTTTGCTGCAGTAATAGCTAGCTGTTTTGCTGCAGTAATAGCTAGCCTAGCTTGTTGATATTTCTCTGACGAGTCTCAAACTGTGTAACTTTCCTGGTGAATGTATTTCATGAAACTTGTTTGCTACAACACCTAGCGGCTACAACACCTAGCTGCTACAACACCTAGAGGCTACAACACCTAGAGGCTACAACACCTAGCTACAACACCTGCTGCAACACCTAGCTGCTACAACACCTAGCTACAACACCTAGCTACAACACCTAGCTGCTACAACACCTAGCGGCTACAACACTTAGGCACCTAGCGGCTACAACACCTAGCTGCTACAACACCTAGCGGCTACAACACCTAGCTGCTACAACACCTAGCTGCTACAACACCTAGAGGCTACAACACCTAGAGGCTACAACACCTCGCGGCTGCAACACCTAGAGGCTACAACACCTAGCTGCTACAACACCTAGCTGCTACAACACCTAGAGGCTACAACACCTAGTGGCTACAACACCTAGAGGCTACAACACCTACCTGCTACAACAGCTAGCTGCTACAACACCTAGCTGCTACAACACCTCGCGGCTGCAACACCTAGCTGCAACACCAAGCGGCTACAACACCTAGCTACTGCTACTGCAACACTACTCACTGCTACAACACCTAGCGGCTACAACACCTTGTTGCCTTGCTGCTACAACACCTAGCGGCTACAACACCTTGTTGCCTTGCTGCTGCAACACCTAGCTGCTACAACACCTTGTTGCCTTGCTGCTACAACACCTAGCTGCTGCAACACCTAGCTGCTACAACACCTAGCTGCTACAACTCCTAGCGGCTACAACACCTAGCGGCTACAACACCTAGCTGCTACAACACCTAGCGGCTACAACACCTAGCTGCTACAACACCTAGAGGCTACAACACCTAGAGGCTACAACACCTAGAGGCTACAACACCTAGAGGCTACAACACCTAGCGGCTACAACACCTAGCGGCTACAACACCTAGCGGCTACAACACCTAGAGGCTGCAACACCTAGCTGCTACAACACCTACGGCTGCAACACCTAGCGGCTACAACACCTAGCGGCTGCAACACCTCACTGCTACAACACCTAGAGGCTACAACACCTAGTGGCTACAACACCTAGCGGTTACAACAGCTACCTGCTACAACACCTAGCTGCTACAACACCTAGCTGCTACAACACCTCGCGGCTGCAACACCTAGCTGCAACACCAAGCGGCTACAACACCTAGCTACTGCAACACCTAGCTGCTGCAACACCTAGCTACTGCAACACCTGCTGCTGCAACACCTCACTGCTACAACACCTAGCGGCTACAACACCTTGTTGCCTTGCTGCTACAACACCTAGCGGCTACAACACCTTGTTGCCTTGCTGCTGCAACACCTAGCTGCTACAACACCTTGTTGCCTTGCTGCTACAACACCTAGCTGCTGCAACACCTAGCTGCTACAACACCTAGCTGCTACAACACCTAGCGGCTACAACACCTAGCGGCTACAACACCTAGCTGCTACAACACCTAGCGGCTACAACACCTAGCTGCTACAACACCTAGCTGCTACAACACCTAGAGGCTACAACACCTAGAGGCTACAACACCTCGCGGCTGCAACACCTAGAGGCTACAACACCTAGCTGCTACAACACCTAGAGGCTGCAACACCTAGCTGCTACAACACCTAGCTGCTACAACACCTAGCGGCTACAACACCTAGCGGCTACAACACCTAGCGGCTACAACACCTAGAGGCTGCAACACCTAGAGGCTACAACACCTTGTTGCCTTGCTGCTGCAACACCTAGCGGCTACAACACCTTGTTGCCTTGCTGCTGCAACACCTAGCTGCTGCAACACCTAGCTGCTACAACACCTAGCGGCTACAACACCTTGTTGCCTTGCTGCTGCAACACCTAGCTGCTGCAACACCTAGCGGCTACAACACCTTGTTGCCTTGCTGCTGCAACACCTCGCTGCTACAACACCTAGCGGCTACAACACCTTGTTGCCTTGCTGCTGCAACACCTAGCTGCTACAACACCTTGTTGCCTTGCTGCTGCAACACCTAGCTGCTACAACACCTTGTTGCCTTGCTGCTACAACACCTAGCTGCTACAACAAGTGGCAACTCTGTTTCAAAGAAATCATGTCATTGTAAGGAGGCAGCATTACCATGGAAACGGTCTGAACTGTGTCTGGTATTTATTTTTTTTCTCCCCAATTCCCATCTTGTCATCGACTCCCCTACGGGCTCTGGAGACGAAGGTCCAGCCGTGTGTCCTCTGAAACATGACCCGACAAACCGCACTTCTTAACACCCGCCCGCTAAACCCGGAAGCCAGCCGCACCACCGTGTCGGAGGAAACACTGTTCAACTGACCATCGAGGTCAGCCTGCAGGCGCCCGGCCCGCCACATGGAGTCGCTAGAGAGCGATGAGCTAATTGTGCACCGTTTTATGGGACTCCCGGTCAAGGCCGGTTGTGACACAGCCTGTGACCAAACCCAGGTCTGTAGTGACGCCTCGAGTACTGAGATACAGTGGCTCAGACCACTGATCCAGGGTCTGTAGTGACGCCTCGAGTACTGAGATACAGTGGCTCAGACCGCTGATCCAGGGTCTGTAGTGACGTCTCTAGTCTGGTTGTGTCTCGTCTCAGGTCAGCTACAACATGGTGAAACAGTCTGGTTGTGTCTCGTCTCAGGTCAGCTACAACATGGTGAAACAGTCTGGTTGTGTCTCGTCTCAGGTCAGCTACAACATGGTGAAACAGTCTGGTTGTGTCTCGTCTCAGGTCAGCTACAACATGGTGAAACAGTCTGGTTGTGTCTCGTCTCAGGTCAGCTACAACATGGTGAAACAGTCTGGTTGTGTCTCGTCTCAGGTCAGCTACAACATGGTGAAACAGTCTGGTTGTGTCTCGTCTCAGGTCAGCTACAACATGGTGAAACAGTCTGGTTGTGTCTCGTCTCAGGTCAGCTACAACATGGTGAAACAGTCTGGTTGTGTCTCGTCTCAGGTCAGCTACAACATGGTGAAACAGTCTGGTTGTGTCTCGTCTCAGGTCAGCTACAACATGGTGAAACAGTCTGGTTGTGTCTCGTCTCAGGTGGGGCCGTTGTATCTGAACCGGGCTTCAGTCTCACCTGTGTGCGGTCAGGCTCTCCCAGAAGGTGATGGTGCTGTCAGTGCCCCTGGTCATCACCCAGGTGTGTGCCAGGCTCTTGGGCTTAGTGCCAACACACACGTAGGCATCCAGGCCGAACCCCAGCAGCAGACTGCACAGCAGGGTGGCATGGTCCTCACAGTCGCCCTGGAAACGCACAACCAATCAGATCAGAGAGATGTCACAGTCTCCCTGGAAAGACCAAAAAAAATGTCTCAGTCTGGTCTCAGTTTCCTAACTCTAACCCACAGAGCTGGTCATCATGTCTCAGTTCCTAACTCTAACCCACAGGGCTGGTCATCATGTCTCAGTCTGGTCTAACTCTAACCCACAGGGCTGGTCATCATGTCTCAGTTCCTAACTCTAACCCACAGGGCTGGTCATCATGTCTCAGTTCCTAACTCTAACCCAGGGCTGGTCATCATGTCTCAGTTCCTAACTCTAACCCACAGGGCTGGTCATCATGTCTCAGTTCCTAACTCTAACCCACAGGGCTGGTCATCATGTCTCAGTTCCTAACTCTAACCCACAGGGCTGGTCATCATGTCTCAGTTCCTAACTCTAACCCACAGGGCTGGTCATCATGTCTCAGTTCCTAACTCTAACCCACAGGGCTGGTCATCATGTCTCAGTTCCTAACTCTAACCCACAGGGCTGGTCATCATGTCTCAGTTCCTAACTCTAACCCACAGGGCTGGTCATCATGTCTCAGTTCCTAACTCTAACCCACAGGGCTGGTCATCATGTCTCAGTTCCTAACTCTAACCCACAGGGCTGGTCATCATGTCTCAGTTCTAACTCTAACCCACAGGGCTGGTCATCATGTCTCAGTTCCTAACTCTAACCCACAGGGCTGGTCATCATGTCTCAGTTCCTAACTCTAACCCACAGGGCTGGTCATCATGTCTCAGTTCTAACTCTAACCCACAGGGCTGGTCTCATGTCTCAGTTCCTAACTCTAACCCACAGGGCTGGTCATCATGTCTCAGTTCCTAACTCTAACCCACAGGGCTGGTCATCATGTCTCAGTTCCTAACTCTAACCCACAGGGCTGGTCATCATGTCTCAGTTCCTAACTCTAACCCACAGGGCTGGTCATCATGTCTCAGTTCCTAACTCTAACCCACAGGGCTGGTCATCATGTCTCAGTTCCTAACTCTAACCCACAGGGCTGGTCATCATGTCTCAGTTCTCAGTTCCTAACTCTAACCCACAGGGCTGGTCATCATGTCTCAGTTCCTAACTCTAACCCACAGGGCTGGTCATCATGTCTCAGTTCCTAACTCTAACCCACAGGGCTGGTCATCATGTCTCAGTTCCTAACTCTAACCCACAGGGCTGGTCATCATGTCTCAGTTCCTAACTCTAACCCACAGGGCTGGTCATCATGTCTCAGTTCTAACTCTAACCCACAGGGCTGGTCATCATGTCTCAGTTCCTAACTCTAACCCACAGGGCTGGTCATCATGTCTCAGTTCCTAACTCTAACCCACAGGGCTGGTCATCATGTCTCAGTTCCTAACTCTAACCCACAGGGCTGGTCATCATGTCTCAGTTCCTAACTCTAACCCACAGGGCTGGTCATCATGTCTCAGTCTGGTCTCAGTTCCTAACTCTAACCCACAGGGCTGGTCATCATGTCTCAGTTCCTAACTCTAACCCACAGGGCTGGTCATCATGTCTCAGTTCCTAACTCTAACCCACAGGGCTGGTCATCATGTCTCAGTTCCTAACTCTAACCCACAGAGCTGGTCATCATGTCTCAGTCTGGTCTCAGTTCCTAACTCTAACCCACAAGGCTGGTCATCATGTCTCAGTTCCTAACTCTAACCCACAAGGCTGGTCATCATGTCTCAGTTCCTAACTCTAACCCACAGGGCTGGTCATCATGTCTCAGTTCCTAACTCTAACCCACAAGGCTGGTCATCATGTCTCAGTTCCTAACTCTAACCCACAGGGCTGGTCATCATGTCTCAGTTCCTAACTCTAACCCACAGGGCTGGTCATCATGTCTCAGTTCCTAACTCTAACCCACAGGGCTGGTCATCATGTCTCAGTCTGGTCTCAGTTCCTACTCTAACCCACAGGGCTGGTCATCATGTCTCAGTTCCTAACTCTAACCCACAGGGCTGGTCATCATGTCTCAGTTCCTAACTCTAACCCACAGGGCTGGTCATCATGTCTCAGTTCCTAACTCTAACCCACAGGGCTGGTCATCATGTCTCAGTTCCTAACTCTAACCCACAGGGCTGGTCATCATGTCTCAGTCTGGTCTCAGTTCCTAACTCTAACCCACAGGGCTGGTCATCATGTCTCAGTTCCTAACTCTAACCCACAGGGCTGGTCATCATGTCTCAGTTCCTAACTCTAACCCACAGAGCTGGTCATCATGTCTCAGTCTGGTCTCAGTTCCTAACTCTAACCCACAGGGCTGGTCATCGTGTCTCAGTTCCTAACTCTAACCCACAGGGCTGGTCATCATGTCTCAGTTCCTAACTCTAACCCACAGGGCTGGTCATCATGTCTCAGTTCCTAACTCTAACCCACAGGGCTGGTCATCATGTCTCAGAGGATAGAGGAGGCGGAGAGGAGAGGATAGAAGGGGAGAGGATAGAAGAGGAGAGGGGAGGGGAGAGGATAGAAGAGGAGAGGGGAGAGGATAGAAGAGGAGAGGGGAGGGGAGAGGGAGGAGAGAGGATAGAAGAGGAGAGGGGAGGAGAGAGGATGGAGAGGAGAGGGGAGAGGATAGAAGAGGAGAGGGGAGGGGAGAGGATAGAAGAGGAGAGAGGATAGAAGAGGAGAGGAAAGGGGAGGAGAGGGATAGAAGAGGGGAGGGGATAGAAGAGGGAGGGGATAGAAAAGGGGAGGGGATAGAAAGGGGAGGGGATAGAAGAGGAGAGGAGAGAGGATAGAAGAGGAGAGGAGAGGGGAGGAGAGAGGATAGAAGAGGGAGGGGATAGAAGAGGGGAGGGGATAGAAAAGGGGAGGGAGGGGATAGAAAAGGGGAGGGGAGGGGATAGAAGAGGAGAGGAGAGGGGATAGAAGAGGAGAGGAGAGAGGATAGAAAGGGGAGGCATTTATTCATTCTGCTGCACTGGGGAAATCCCAGAACCGTCCATCAGGATATAAATAAATCTTCTCATAACAGGCCGTCTAACCGTTTCAGAAATCAATTATTTTACAATTCCACCACTGAGGATTAGAACACAGAGAGAGGAGTTCAGAGGTTAAAGACATCATAGCATTACAGCTGTCTAAATGCTTACGGCTGTGTGTGTGTGGTTCAGAACAGAGCCGGTCCTCACCTTGTTTCTACAGAGGAAGGCGAAAGGGAGCACCACTGCTCCTGTTTGCCCCCTCCTCCTCCCCCGACCACAGGGGCTTTCTCCAGGCCCAGCAGGCTAACAAAGCGGGCCGCCTGACGGGGACTCTCCAGGAGACGACCAGCACGCAGGACACGCACGTAGGAACACACCGGCCTGTTGACGCCGTTCTCATCCTGCAAGCAACACAGAAAGTTCAAATACAGCCCGGATAACACCTAGCACGGCTAACACCCAGCTAGGCTAACACCCAGCACGGCACGGCTACCACCCAGCACGGCTAACACCCAGCATGGCTAACACCCAGCACGGCACGGCTACCACCTAGCACGGCTAACACCCAGCTAGGCTAACACCCAGCACGGCACGGCTACCACCCAGCACGGCTAACACCCAGCTAGGCTACCACCCAGCACGGCACGGCTACCACCCAGCACGGCACGGCTACCACCCAGCACGGCTAACACCCAGCACGGCTAACACCCAGCACGGCTAACACCCAGCACGGCACGGCTAACACCCAGCTAGGCTACCACCCAGCACGGCACGGCTACCACCCAGCACGGCACGGCTAACACCCAGCACGGCATGGCTACCACCCGGCACGGCACGGCTAACACCCAGCACGGCTAACACCCAGCTAGGCTACCACCCAGCACGGCACGGCTACCACCCAGCACGGCGGCTAACACCCAGCAGGCACGGCTAACACCCAGCACGGCACGGCTAACCCAGCCGGCACGGCTACCACCCAGCACGGCTAACACCCAGCACGGCACGGCTAACACCCAGCACGGCTAACACCCAGCACGGCAACACCCAGCTAGGCTACCACCCAGCACGCACGGCTACCACCCAGCACGGCACGGCTAACACCCAGCACGCACGGCACGGCTAACACCCAGCACGGCACGGCTAACACCCAGCATGGCACGGCTACCACCCGGCACGGCTACCACCCAGCACGGCTAACACCCAGCACGGCACGGCTAACATCCAGCACGGCTAACACCCAGCACGGCACGGCTAACACCCAGCACGGCACGGCTAACACCCAGCACGGCACGGCTAACACCCAGCAGGGCACGGCTAACACCCAGCAGGGCACGGCTAACACCCAGCACGGCACGGCTAACACCCAGAGTACGGCAAGGCTACCACCCAGCACGGCTAACACCCAGCACGGCTAACACCCAGCACGGCTAACACCCAGCACGGCTAACACCCAGCACGGCACGGCTAACACCCAGAGTACGGCAAGGCTACCACCCAGCACGGCTAACACCCAGCACGGCTAACACCCAGCACGGCACGACTACCACCCAGCACGGCTAACACCCAGCACGGCTAACACCCAGCACGGCACGGCTAACACCCAGCACGGCACGGCTAACACCCAGCACGGCACGGCTAACACCCAGCACGGCACGGCTAACACCCAGAGTACGGCAAGGCTACCACCCAGCACGGCTAACACCCAGCACGGCTAACACCCAGCACGGCTAACACCCAGCACGGCTAACACCCAGCACGGCACGACTACCACCCAGCACGGCTAACACCCAGCACGGCACGGCTAACACCCAGCACGGCTAACACCCAGCACGGCACGACTACCACCCAGCACAGCCAACACCCAGCACGGCTAACACCCAGCACGGCTAACACCCAGCACGGCTAACACCCAGCACGGCACGACTACCACCCAGCACGGCTAACACCCAGCAGGGCACGGCTAACACCCAGCAGGGCACGGCTAACACCCAGCACGGCTAACACCCAGCACGGCTAACACCCAGCACGGCTAACACCCAGCACGGCTAACACCCAGCACGGCTAACACACTGTCCGGTTGACACCATTCTCATCCTAAAAAACACACACAAAACAATGTTTTTGAATATTATTAAACACTAACACATCAGTATTATATTAATACACAAGTATTAACAATGTGAGGACCTGAGCAAAGATCTTGACCAGTTTGGATTGGTTGGCAGGTCTGATCTCTAGAAACTCTCTCCACCACTGTTTGGCATAAACCAGAAACAGCCTCTCCTTCTCCGCCGTCTTCTGCCGCTCCAGGGACTGCTGTAAACAATAAACACCAGTAACAATCACTATCAACTCCTGCCTCTTAGGGACTGCTGTAAACAATAAACACCATCAACCCCTGCCTCTTACATTTAAATTACATTTAAGTCATTTAGCAGACGCTCTTATCCAGAGCGACTTACAAATTGGTGCATTCACCTTATGACATCTTAGGGACTGCTGTAAACAATAAACACCATCAACGCCTGCCTCTTAGGGACTGCTGTAAACAATAAACACCATCAACCCCTGCCTCTTAGGAACTGCTGTAAACAATAAACACTATCAACCCCTGCCTCTTAGGGACTGCTGTAAACAATAAACACTATCAACCCCTGCCTCTTAGGGACTGCTGTAAACAATAAACACCATCAACCCCTGCCTCTTAGGGACTGCTGTAAACAATAAACACTATCAACCCCTGCCTCTTAGGGACTGCTGTAAACAATAAACACCATCAACCCCTGCCTCTTAGGGACTGCTGTAAACAATAAACACCATCAACCCCTGCCTCTTAGGGACTGCTGTAAACAATAAACACCAGTAACAATCACTATCAACCCCTGCCTCTTAGGGACTGCTGTAAACAATAAACACTATCAACCCCTGCCTCTTAGGGACTGCTGTAAACAATAAACACCATCAACCCCTGCCTCTTAGGGACTGCTGTAAACAATAAACACCAGTAACAATCACTATCAACCCCTGCCTCTTAGGGACTGCTGTAAACAATAAACACCAGTAACAATCACTAGCAACCCCTGCCTCTTAGGGACTGCTGTAAACAATAAACACCAGTAACAATCACTATCAACCCCTGCCTCTTAGGGACTGCTGTAAACAATAAACACCAGTAACAATCACTATCAACCCCTGCCTCTTAGGGACTGCTGTAAACAATAAACACTATCAACCCCTGCCTCTTAGGGACTGCTGTAAACAATAAACACCATCAACCCCTGCCTCTTAGGGACTGCTGTAAACAATAAACACCATCAACCCCTGCCTCTTAGGGACTGCTGTAAACAATAAACACTATCAACCCCTGCCTCTTAGGGACTGCTGTAAACAATAAACACCATCAACCCCTGCCTCTTAGGGACTGCTGTAAACAATAAACACCATCAACCCCTGCCTCTTAGGGACTGCTGTAAACAATAAACACCAGTAACAATCACTATCAACCCCTGCCTCTTAGGGACTGCTGTAAACAATAAACACTATCAACCCCTGCCTCTTAGGGACTGCTGTAAACAATAAACACCATCAACCCCTGCCTCTTAGGGACTGCTGTAAACAATAAACACCAGTAACAATCACTATCAACGTCTGCCTCTTAGGGACTGCTGTAAACAATAAACACCAGTAACAATCACTATCAACCCCTGCCTCTTAGGGACTGCTGTAAACAATAAACACCAGTAACAATCACTATCAACCCCTGCCTCTTAGGGACTGCTGTAAACAATAAACACCAGTAACAATCACTATCAACCCCTGCCTCTTAGGGACTGCTGTAAACAATAAACACCAGTAACAATCACTATCAACCCCTGCCTCTTAGGGACTGCTGTAAACAATAAACACCAGTAACAATCACTATCAACCCCTGCCTCTTAAGGACTGCTGTAAACAATAAACACCAGTAACAATCACTATCAACCCCTGCCTCTTAGGGACTGCTGTAAACAATAAACACCAGTAACAATCACTATCAACCCCTGCCTCTTAGGGACTGCTGTAAACAATAAACACCATCAACCCCTGCCTCTTAGGGACTGCTGTAAACAATAAACACTATCAACCCCTGCCTCTTAGGGACTGCTGTAAACAATAAACACTATCAACCCCTGCCTCTTAGGGACTGCTGTAAACAATAAACACCATCAACCCCTGCCTCTTAGGGACTGCTGTAAACAATAAACACCATCAACCCCTGCCTCTTAGGGACTGCTGTAAACAATAAACACCATCAACCCCTGCCTCTTAGGGACTGCTGTAAACAATAAACACTATCAACCCCTGCCTCTTAGGGACTGCTGTAAACAATAAACACCATCAACCCCTGCCTCTTAGGGACTGCTGTAAACAATAAACACTATCAACCCCTGCCTCTTAGGGACTGCTGTAAACAATAAACACCATCAACCCCTGCCTCTTAGGGACTGCTGTAAACAATAAACACCAGTAACAATCACTATCAACCCCTGCCTCTTAGGGACTGCTGTAAACAATAAACACCAGTAACAATCACTATCAACCCCTGCCTCTTAGGGACTGCTGTAAACAATAAACACCATCAACCCCTGCCTCTTAGGGACTGCTGTAAACAATAAACACCAGTAACAATCACTATCAACCCCTGCCTCTTAGGGAGGAGCCATATGTCTGCCTCTTAGGGAGGAGCCATATGTCTGCCTCTTAGGGAGGAGCCACATGTCTGCCTCCTAGGGAGGAGCCACATGTCTGCCTCCTAGGGAGGAGCCACATGTCTGCCTCCTAGGGAGGAGCCACATGTCTGCCTCCTAGGGAGGAGCCACATGTCTGCCTCCTAGGGAGGAGCCACATGTCTGCCTCCTAGGGAGGAGCCACATGTCTGCCTCCTAGGGAGGAGCCACATGTCTGCCTCCTAGGGAGGAGCCACATGTCTGCCTCCTAGGGAGGCCTCCTAGGGAGGAGCCACATGTCTGCCTCCTAGGGAGGAGCCACATGTCTGCCTCCTAGGGAGGAGCCACATGTCTGCCTCCTAGGGAGGAGCCACATGTCTGCCTCCTAGGGAGGAACCACATGTCTGCCTCCTAGGGAGGAACCACATGTCTGCCTCCTAGGGAGGAACCACATGTCTGCCTCCTAGGGAGGAGGAAGGAACCACATGTCTGCCTCCTAGGGAGGAACCACATGTCTGCCTCCTAGGGAGGAACCATGTCTGCCTCCTAGGGAGGAACCACATGTCTGCCTCCTAGGGAGGAACCACATGTCTGCCTCCTAGGGAGGAACCACATGTCTGCCTCCTAGGGAGGAACCACATGTCTGCCTCCTAGGGAGGAACCACATGTCTGCCTCCTAGGGAGGAACCACATGTCTGCCTCCTAGGGAGGAACCACATGTCTGCCTCCTAGGGAGGAACCACATGTCTGCCTCCTAGGGAGGAACCACATGTCTGCCTCATAGGGAGGAACCACATGTCAGTCTGCCTCCTAGGGAGGAACCACATGTCTGCCTCCTAGGGAGGAACCACATGTCTGCCTCCTAGGGAGGAACCACATGTCTGCCTCCTAGGGAGGAACCACATGTCTGCCTCCTAGGGAGGAACCACATGTCTGCCTCCTAGGGAGGAACCACATGTCTGCCTCCTAGGGAGGAACCACATGTCTGCCTCCTAGGGAGGAACCACATGTCTGCCTCCTAGGGAGGAACCACATGTCTGCCTCCTAGGGAGGAACATGTCTGCCTCCTAGGAGGAACCACATGTCTGCCTCCTAGGGAGGAACCACATGTCTGCCTCCTAGGGAGGAACCACATGTCTGCCTCCTAGGGAGGAACCACATGTCTGCCTCCTAGGGAGGAACCACATGTCTGCCTCCTAGGGAGAACAACCACATGTCTGCCTCCTAGGAGGAACCACATGTCTGCCTCCTAGGGAGGAACCACATGTCTGCCTCCTAGGGAGGAACCACATGTCTGCCTCCTAGGGAGGAACCACATGTCTGCCTCCTAGGGAGGAACCACATGTCTGCCTCCTAGGGAGGAACCACATGTCTGCCTCCTAGGGAGGAACCACATGTCTGCCTCCTAGGGAGGAACCACATGTCTGCCTCCTAGGGAGGAACCACATGTCTGCCTCCTAGGGAGGAACCACATGTCTGCCTCCTAGGGAGGAACCACATGTCTGCCTCCTAGGGAGGAACCACATGTCTGCCTCCTAGGGAGGAACCACATGTCTGCCTCCTAGGGAGGAACCACATGTCTGCCTCCTAGGGAGGAACCACATGTCTGCCTCCTAGGGAGGAACCACATGTCTGCCTCCTAGGGAGGAACCACATGTCTGCCTCCTAGGGAGGAACCACATGTCTGCCTCCTAGGAGGAACCACATGTCTGCCTCCTAGGGAGGAACCACATGTCTGCCTCCTAGGGAGGAACCACATGTCTGCCTCCTAGGGAGGAACCACATGTCTGCCTCACCACATGTCTGCCTCCTAGGGAGGAACCACATGTCTGCCTCTGGAACCATCTGCCTCCTAAGGAACCACATGTCTGCCTCCTAGGGAGGAACTGCCTCCTAATGTCTGCCTCCCAGGGAGGAACCACATGTCTGCCTCCTAGGGAGGAACCACATGTCTGCCTCCTAGGGAGGAACCACATGTCTGCCTCTGGGAGGAACCTCCCTCCTAGGGAGGAACCACATGTCTGCCTCCTAGGGAGGAACCACATGTCTGCCTCCTAGGGAGGAACCACATGTCTGCCTCCTAGGGAGGAACCACATGTCTGCCTCCTAGGGAGGAACCACATGTCTGCCTCCTACCACATGTCTGCCTCCTAGGGAGGAACCACATGTCTGCCTCCTAGGGAGGAACCACATGTCTGCCTCCTAGGGAGGAACCACATGTCTGCCTCCTAGGGAGGAACCACATGTCTGCCTCCTGTCTGCCTCCTAGGGAGGAACCACATGTCTGCCTCCTAGGGAGGAACCACATGTCTGCCTCCTAGGGAGGAACCACATGTCTGCCTCCTAGGGAGGAACCACATGTCTGCTGCTCCTAGGGAGGAACCACATGTCTGCCTCCTAGGGAGGAACCACATGTCTGCCTCCTAGGGAGGAACCACATGTCTGCCTCCTAGGGAGGAACCACATGTCTGCCTCCTAGGGAGGAACCACATGTCTGCCTCCTAGGGAGGAACCACATGTCTGCCTCCTAGGGAGGAACCACATGTCTGCCTCCTAGGGAGGAACCACATGTCTGCCTCCTAGGGAGGAACCACATGTCTGCCTCCTAGGGAGGAACCACATGTCTGCCTCCTAGGGAGGAACCACATGTCTGCCTCCTAGGGAGGAACCACATGTCTGCCTCCTAGGGAGGAACCACATGTCTGCTGCCTCCTAGGGAGGAACCACATGTCTGCCTCCTAGGGAGGAACCACATGTCTGCCACATCCCTAGGGAGGAAACACATGTCTGCCTCCTAGGGAGGAACCACATGTCTGCCTCCTAGGGAGGAACCACATGTCTGCCTCCTAGGGAGGAACCACATGTCTGCCTCCTAGGGAGGAACCACATGTCTGCCTCCTAGGCCTGTCCCTCCTAGGGAGGAACCACATGTCTGCCCACCGTCCCTAGGGAGGAACCACATGTCTGCCTCCTAGGGAGGAACCACATGTCTGCCTCCCGTAGGGAGGAACCACATGTCTGCCTCCTAGGGAACCACATGGAACCACATGTCTGCCTCCTAGGGAGGAACCACATGTCTGCCTCCTAGGAGGAACCACATGTCTGCCTCCTAGGGAGGAACCACAGGAACCACATGTCTGCCTCCTAGGGAGGAACCACATGTCTGCCTCCTAGGGGAACCACATGGAACCACATGTCTGCCTCCTAGGGAGGAACCACATGTCTGCCTCCTAGGGAGGAACCACATGTCTGCCTCCTAGGAACCACATGTCTGCCTCCTAGGGAGGAACCACATGTCTGCCTCCTAGGGAGGAACCACATGTCTGCCTCCTAGGGAGGAACCACATGTCTGCCTCCTAGGGAGGAACCACATGTCTGAGGAACCACATGTCTGCCTCCTAGGGAGGAACCACATGTCTGCCTCCTAGGGAGGAACCACATGTCTGCCTCCTAGGGAGGAACCACATGTCTGCCTCCTAGGGAGGAACCACATGTCTGCCTCCTAGGGAGGAACCACATGTCTGCCTCCTAGGGAGGAACCACATGTCTGCCTCCTAGGGAGGAACCACATGTCTGCCTCCTAGGGAGGAACCACATGTCTGCCTCCTAGGGAGGAACCACATGTCTGCCTCCCACATGTAGGGAGGAACCACATGTCTGCCTCCTAGGGAGGAACCACATGTCTGCCTCCTAGGGAGGAACCACATGTCTGCCTCCTGCCTCCTAGGGAGGAACCACATGTCTGCCTCCTAGGGAGGAACCACATGTCTGCCTCCTAGGAACCACATGTCTGCCTCCTAGGGAGGAACCACATGTCTGCCTCCTAGGGAGGAACCACATGTCTGCCTCCTAGGGAGGAACCACATGTCTGCCTCCTAGGGAGGAACCACATGTCTGCCTCCTAGGGAGGAACCACATGTCTGCCTCCTAGGGAGGAACCACATGTCTGCCTCCTAGGGAGGAACCACATGTCTGCCTCCTAGGGAGGAACCACATGTCTGCCTCCTAGGGAGGAACCACATGTCAGGGAGGAACCACATGTCTGCCTCCTAGGGAGGAACCACATGTCTGCCTCCTAGGGAGGAACCACATGTCTGCCTCCTAGGGAGGAACCACATGTCTGCCTCCTAGGGAGGAACCACATGTCTGCCTCCTAGGGAGGAACCACATGTCTGCCTCCTAGGGAGGAACCACATGTCTGCCTCCTAGGGAGGAACCACATGTCTGCCTCCTAGGTCTGAGGAACCACATGTCTGCCACATCTGCCTCCTAGGGAGGAACCACATGTCTGCCTCCTAGGGAGGAACCACATGTCTGCCTCCTAGGGAGGAACCACATGTCTGCCTCCTAGGGAGGAACCACATGTCTGCCTCCTAGGGAGGAACCACATGTCTGCCTCCTAGGGAGGAACCACATGTCTGCCTCCTAGGGAGGAACCACATGTCTGCCTCCTAGGGAGGAACCACATGTCTGCCTCCTAGGGAGGAACCACATGTCTGCCTAGGGAGGAACCACATGTCTGCCTCCTAGGGAGGAACCACATGTCTGCCTCTGCCTCTGCTCCTAGGGAGGAACCACATGTCTGCCTCCCAGGGCCTCCTAGGGAAACCACATGTCTGCCTCCTAGGGAGGAACCACATGTCTGCCTCCTAGGGAGGAACCACATGTCTGCCTCCTAGGGAGGAACCACATGTCTGCCTCCTAGGGAGGAACCACATGTCTGCCTCCTAGGGAGGAACCACATGTCTGCCTCCTAGGGAGGAACCACATGTCTGCCTCCTAGGGAGGAACCACATGTCTGCCTCCTAGGAGGAACCACATGTCTGCCTCTCCACATGTCTGCCTAGGGAGGAACCACATGTCTGCCTCCTAGGGAGGAACCACATGTCTGCCTCCTAGGGAGGAACCACATGTCTGCCTCCTAGGGAGGAACCACATGTCTGCCTCCTAGGGAGGAACCACATGTCTGCCTCCTAGGGAGGAACCACATGTCTGCCTCCTAGGGAGGAACCACATGTCTGCCTCCTAGGGAGGAACCACATGTCTGCCTCCTAGGGAGGAACCACATGTCTGCCTCCTAGGGAGGAGCCACATGTCTGCCTCTTAGGGAGGAACCATATGTCTGCCTCTTAGGGAGGAACCATATGTCTGCCTCTTAGGGAGGAACCATATGTCTGCCTCTTAGGGAGGAACCATATGTCTGCCTCTTAGGGAGGAACCATATGTCTGCCTCTTAGGGAGGAACCATATAAATGTCTGCCTCTTAGGAAGGAAGTGAATCATAGCGTGACAACATGACAGAGCATAGCAGCATTACGACCAGTCTCTGACCTGTGTGGTGATGATGTCAGGTGACAGGATCTCTGACAGAGGAGGGTAAAGGTCAAGACTCATGTTGAGTACACCAGCAGTCACCTTACATTCACTACCTGTTAGGATACAGAGGAGATATACTGAACACCTGTTAGGATACAGAGGAGATATACTGAACACCTGTTAGGACAGAACAGAAACACCTTCCACTCACTACCTGTTAGGACAGAACAGAAACACCTTACACTCACTACCTGTTAGGACAGAACAGAAACACCTTCCACTCACTACCTGTTAGGACAGAACAGAAACACCTTCCACTCACTACCTGTTAGGACAGAACAGAAACACCTTACATTCACTACCTGTTAGGACAGAACAGAAACACCTTACACTCACTACCTGTTAGGACAGAACAGAAACACCTTCCACTCACTACCTGTTAGGACAGAACAGAAACACCTTACACTCACTACCTGTTAGGACAGAACAGAAACACCTTCCATTCACTACCTGTTAGGACAGAACAGAAACACCTTACACTCACTACCTGTTAGGACAGAACAGAAACACCTTACATTCACTACCGACAGTTGGAACAGAACAGAAACCCAGAACAGCAGACAGGATGTGTTCCCTCTCTTTAGTCTTTCATTTCTATGTATTTAACTGGGTGTAAATCAGGCTAATTCATAGAAAATGCAGGTTAATTTTCCTTCAGAAATTTAAACCTCAAATAGTTTAACCCTTAGCGTCCTTACCGACTCCAAGCAGCTCTACGGCAATGCTGGTCTTCCCAGAGGGAGAGAGAGGACGGTCCTCCAGTCCAGGAAGTAAGAGGAGACCAGGGTGGTCTCGCTGGACGCGTCTCTCTTTATCAACACCAGGTGGACCGGGTCACAGATAGACAACATCGTGGTGGCATCTGCCATCTTACTGCCATCGCCTGTAAGACACAGAGACAAAGGAAGGTCACGGACAATAAGCCTGTTCAGAGATGATCAGTTATTACGTTGTTGTTGTTGTTGTTGTATCCCCTTTTCTTCCCCAATTCCCATCTTGTCTCATCGACTCCCCAACGGGCTCTGGAGACGAGTTGTGCGTCCTCTGAAACGTGACCCGACAAACCGCGCTTCTTAACACCCGCCAGGTTTAAACTGGAATGCCTGGCGCACCACCGTGTCAGAGGAAACACCGACAGGTTTAACCCGGAAGCCAGCCGCACCACCGAGTCACAGGAAACACAGCCGGTTTAACCAGGAAGCCAGCCACACCACCATGTCAGAGGAAACACAGCCGGTTTAACCCGGAAGCCAGCCGCACCACCGTGTCAGAGGAAACACCGCCAGGTTTAACCAGGAAGCCAGCCGCACCACCGTGTCAGAGGAAAGACAGCCGGTTTAACCAGGAAGCCAGCCGCACCACCGTGTCAGAGGAAACACAGCCCACTAAACCAGGAAGCCAGCCGCACCACCGTGTCAGAGGAAACACCGCCAGGTTTAACCAGGAAGCCAGCCGCACCACCGTGTCAGAGGAAACACAGCCAGGTTTAACCCGGAAGCCAGCCGCACCACCGTGTCAGAGGAAACACCGCCGGTTTAACCAGGAAGCCAGCCGCACCACCGTGTCAGAGGAAACACCGCCGGTTTAACCAGGAAGCCAGCCGCACCACCGTGTCAGAGGAAACACAGCCGGTTTAACCAGGAAGCCAGCCGCACCACCGTGTCAGAGGAAACACAGCCGGTTTAACCAGGAAGCCAGCCGCACCACCGTGTCAGAGGAAACACCGCCAGGTTTAACCAGGAAGCCAGCCGCACCACCGTGTCAAAGGAAACACAGCCCACTAAACCAGGAAGCCAGCCGCACCACCGTGTCAGAGGAAACACCGCCAGGTTTAACCAGGAAGCCAGCCGCACCACCGTGTCAGAGGAAACACAGCCAGGTTTAACCCGGAAGCCAGCCGCACCACCGTGTCAGAGGAAACACCGCCGGTTTAACCAGGAAGCCAGCCGCACCACCGTGTCAGAGGAAACACAGCCCACTAAACCAGGAAGCCAGCCGCACCACCGTGTCAGAGGAAACACCGCCAGGTTTAACCAGGAAGCCAGCCGCACCACCGTGTCAGAGGAAACACAGCCAGGTTTAACCCGGAAGCCAGCCGCACCACCGTGTCAGAGGAAACACCGCCGGTTTAACCAGGAAGCCAGCCGCACCACCGTGTCAGAGGAAACACAGCCGGTTTAACCAGGAAGCCAGCCGCACCACCGTGTCAGAGGAAACACCGCCGGTTTAACCAGGAAGCCAGCCGCACCACCGTGTCAGAGGAAACACAGCCGGTTTAACCAGGAAGCCAGCCGCACCACCGTGTCAGAGGAAACACAGCCGGTTTAACCAGGAAGCCAGCCGCACCACCGTGTCAGAGGAAACACAGCCCACTAAACCAGGAAGCCAGCCGCACCACCGTGTCAGAGGAAACACCGCCAGGTTTAACCAGGAAGCCAGCCGCATCACCGTGTCAGAGGAAACACAGCCGGTTTAACCAGGAAGCCAGCCGCACCACCGTGTCAGAGGAAACACAGCCCACTAAACCAGGAAGCCAGCCGCACCACCGTGTCAGAGGAAACACCGTCAGGTTTAACCAGGAAGCCAGCCGCACCACCGTGTCAGAGGAAACACCGTTCAAACTGACGACCGAGGTCAGCCTGCAGGCACCTGGCCTGCCACAAGGAGTCGCTAGAGCTCAATGAGCCAAGTATACTATAGTAAAAAGGACTACTAGTAAACAGGACTACTAGTAAACAGGGCTACTAGTAAACAGGGCTACTAGTAAACAGGACTACTAGTAAACAGGACTACTAGTAAACAGGGCTACTAGTAAACAGGGCTACTAGTAAACAGGACTACTAGTAAACAGGGCTACTAGTAAACAGGGCTACTAGTAAACAGGGTTACTAGTAAACAGGACTACTAGTAAACAGGACTACTAGTAAACAGGACTACTAGTAAACAGGACTACTAGTAAACAGGATTAAAGATAAATTAAAGGAGACAATGTTGTCTACAGTAAACCAGTTGTGTAACATCAGGAAGTCAACCCGTCTTTACCCAGTCCCTCTCTGTGTATCTCCAGCAGGAAGCCCTCCTGCAGGTCTGGCTCACAGGCACAGGGGACAGGCTTGGAGCGGAAGCGCTGGTTCCTGAAGTGCAGGTAGAGGGTGAAGGTGGAGCAGACCTGACCAGGTAGAGGCTCTGGCTCCTGGAGGTGCTCTAGAAAGGCCTTACCCCCCAGGACCTGGAGGTACAGGTACCTCCTCGCTGGGTCCATGTTGGCTGGGAGGACAGAAATACAATCGTTTGACCCTGAACAGTAGTAAGGGAACGTCAGGTTCTCGCTCAATCTCCTCGGTGACAGTTTCTTACTTTTCTTGAGCTTCGTCGGGTCCTTGTCAATAAAGTGAGTTGCAGGCTTCGGAGTGTTCTGGAGTCCTAACTCAGTGTCAGGCACTTCCTGTCAAAAAACTGTCAACGTTATGAAGGTACGGAAGACCAGAGAGGACATAAAACAAACCCCTCATTATGTTGAGATGACAACTTATTTATGTTATGAACACTACAAACCCCCTCATTATGTTGAGATCACAACTTATGTTATGAACACTACAAACCCCTCATTATGTTGAGATCACAACTTATGTCATGAACACTACAAACCCCCTCATTATGTTGAGATCACAACTTGTCATGAACACTACAAACCCCCTCGTTATGTTGAGATCACAACTTGTCATGAACACTACAAACCCCTCATTATGTTGAGATCACAACTAATGTTATGAACACTACAAACCCCCTCATTATGTTGAGATCACAACTTATGAACACTACAAACCCCCTCATTATGTTGAGATCACAACTTATGTCATGAACACTACAAACCCCCTCATTATGTTGAGATCACAACTTGTCATGAACACTACAAACTTGCATGTGATTGGCTGTGGTCTTGGGGGCGGTACACAGCCTGGGAGACAGGGCTGCTTGTCAGGCATTGTTCGGGGCTTAAATGCCCCAGGAGTGCATTGTGACCAATACAGCCACAGGACTCCTTGATGAGGTGGTTAAATCCTTGCACGGTGCATCTGAACAAATGAATGCACCGAATTGCAGCACTGTAGAAACTATTACACTCAACTGAACGACTTGATTAGTGTAGTGTTAGCTAGCTACATAGTTGTCTTTGCTGTCTTCGTATCCAAGATAATTGTGTAGTTTAGAGCGTGTAGTCTTAGAGTGATTATCTTAATTTACTGAGGTTATCTAGCCAGCTATTTGTCGTCCTTAACGTAGGAGACACTGCTAGCTAGCCAACAGCTAGCCAACGTCTACTGAATAGAACTTCCGCACTCAACAACCCGCATTCCGCATTCGCTCCACAGGTAGTATCACATATTTCATTTCATTACAGCACAACTTTGATTTGTTTGATCGTAGCTCGCTACATAGCTAGCTACATAGCCGTCTGTGTCTGTGTATCAAAGATAATTGTTGTCGTTCTTTTAACGTAACGTAATCAACACTGCTAGCTAGCCAGCTAGCCCCCGAATAGCAGCACTGTAGAAACTATTACACTCAACGGAACAACTTGATTAGTGTAGTGTCAACAACGCAGCCACTGCCAGCTAGCCTACAAAGTCAACAACGCAGCCACTGCCAGCTAGCCTACTTCAGCAGTACTGTATCATTTTAATCATTTTAGTCAATAAGATTCTTGCTACGTAAGCTTAACTTTCTGAACATTTGAGACGTGTAGTCCACTTGTCATTCAATCTCCTTGCATTAGCGTGTCTTCTGTAGCCTGTCAACTATGAACACTGTCTATCCCTGTTCTCTCCTCTCTGCACAGACCATACAACGCTCCACACCGCGTGGCCACTACAAACCCTAATCTGGTGGTCCCAGACGCACACCCACGTGGAGTTCCAGGTCTCAAAGCCTCTGGAACTGCCGATCTGCAGCCAACAAGGCAGAGTTCATCTCAGCCTATGCCTCCCTCATTATGTTCCACGACTTATGGCACTGACAGAAACATGGATCACCACAGATAACACTGTTATGAACACTACTGCTCTCTGAGATTCGTCCGCCCACGTGTTCTGAACACCAAGAGCTTCTGGTCAGCGGGGTGGTGGCATCGGGATCCTTATCTCTCCCAAGTGGTCATTCTCTCTTTCTCCCCTTACCCATCTGTCTATCGCCTCCTTTGAATTTCATGCTGTCACAGTTACCAGCCCTTTCAAGCTTAACATCCTTATCATTTATGCCTCCAGGTCCCCTCAGAGTTCATCAATGAGCTTGATGCAACTTGATAAGCTCCTTTCCTGAGGACGGCTCACCTCTCACAGTTCTGGGAGAACCTCCCCACGTCTACCTTTGACTCATTCCTCTCTGCCTCCTTCTTTCCACTCCTCTCCTCTTTTGACCTCACCCTCTCACCTTCCCCCTACTCACAAGGCAGGCAAACCCCCTCATCTTTACTGATGCTGTTTTTCCACTAACCTCATTGCAAACTCCCCTCCATTATGTCTCCGACCACTACCTTGTATCCTTTTCCCTCTCGCTCTCATCCAACACTTCCCAAACCCCTACTCATTATGGTATGAGATCCAACCTTATCTCTCTCCCCCGCTGTCTCCTCTTCCATCCTACATCTCTTCCCTCTGCTCAAACCTTCTCCAACCTATCTCCTGATTCTGCCTCCTCAACCCTCCTCTCCTCCCTTTCTGCATCCTTTGACTCTCTATGTCCCTACAATCTTCCAGGCCGGCTCGGTCCTCCCCTCCCGCTCCGTGGCTTGACGACTCATTGCGAACTCACAGAACAGGGCTCCGGGCAGATCACGGAAATGGATGAACACTACAAACTCCCTGCGGACCTGGCATCCTTTCACTCCCTCCTCTCTACATTTTCCTCCTCTGTCTCTGCTGCAAAGCCACTTTCTACCACTCTAAATTCCAAGCATCTGCCTCAAACCCTAGGAAGCTCTTTGCCACCTTCTCCTCCCTCCTGAATCCTCCTCCCCCCCCTCCTCCCTCTCTGCAGATGACTTCGTCAACCATTTTGAAAAGAAGGTTGACATCCGATCCTCGTTTGCTAAGTCAAACGACACCGCTGTTCTGCTCACAAACCCCTACCCTGTGCTTGACCTCTTTCTCCCCTCTCTCTCCAGATGAAATCTCGCGTCTTGTGACACCAAACCCCCAACAACCTGCCCGCTTGACCCTATCCCCTCCTCTCTTCTCCAGACCATTTGGAGACCTTCTCCCTTACCTCACCTTGAGATCATCAACTTATCCACTGAAACCCCTCATTATGGCTGACGTCCCTTCCGTCTTCAAGAGAGCGAGAGTTGCACCCCTTCTGAAAAAAACCTCATTATGTTGATCCCTCCGATGTCAACAACTACAGACCAGTATCCCTTCTTTCTTTTCTCTCCAAAACTCTTGAACCCCTCATTATCCTTGAGATCTCCCGCTATCTCTCTCAGAATGACCTTCTTGATCCAAATCAGTCATGTTTCAAGACTAGTCATTCAACTGAGACTGCTCTTCTCTGTATCACGGAGGCGCTCCGCACCGCTAAAGCTAACTCTCTCTCCTCTGCTCTCATCCTTCTAGACCTATCGGCTGCCTTCGATACCTGAACCATCAGAAACCTCCTCTCCACCCTCTCCGAGTTGAGCATCTCCGGCGTGGCCCACGCTTGGATTGCGTCCTACCTGACAAACCGCTCCTACCAGGTGGCGATCACAATCTGTCTCCTCACCATGCGCTCACCACTGGTGTCCCCAGGGCTCTGTTCTAGGCCCTCTCCTATTCTGTTGAGATCACCAAGTCACTTGGCTCTGTCATAACCTCACATGGTCTCTCCTATCATTGCTTGCAGATCGACACACAATTAATCTTCTCCTTTCCCCCTTCTGATGACCAGGTGAGATCGCATCTCTGCATGTCTGGCAGACATATCAGTGTGGATGACGGATCACCATCTCAAGCTGAACACTACAAGACGGAGCTGCTCTTCCTCCCGGGGAAGGACTGCCCGTTCCATGATCTCAAACCTCATTATGCCATCACGGTTGACAACTCCATTGTGTCCTCCTCCCAGAGCGCTAAGAACCTTGGCGTGATCCTGGACAACACCCTGTCGTTTCAACTAACATCAAGGCGGTGGCCCTTCCTGTAGGTTCATGCTCTACAACATCCGCAGAGATCACATGACCCTGCCTCACACAGGAAGCGGCGCAGGTCCTAATCCAGGCACTTGTCATCTCCCGTCTGGATTACTGCAACATGCTGTTGGCTGGGCTCCCTGCCTGTGCCATTAAACCCCTTCAACTCATCCAGAACGCCGCAGCCCGTCTAGTGTTCAACCTTCCCAAGTTCTCTCACGTCACCCCGCTCCTCCGCTCTCTCCACTGGCTTCCAGTTGAAGCTCAAATCCGCTACAAGACCATGGTGCTTGCCTACGGAGCTGTGAGGGAACGGCACCTCAGTACCTCCAGGCTCTGATCAGGCCCTACACCCAAATAAGGGCACTGCGTTCATCCACCTCTGGCCTGCTCGCCTCCCTACCACTGAGGAAGTACAGTTCCCGCTCAGCCCAGTCAAAACTGTTCATTATGCTCTGAGCTCCCAATGGTGGAACAAACTCCCTCATTATGCCAGGACAGCGGAGTCAATCACCACCTTCCGGAGACACCTGAAACCCCACCTCTTTAAGGAATACCTAGGATAGGATAAAGTAATCCTTCTCACCCCCTCCCCCTGGGAAAATATGTAGATGCACTATTGTAAAGTGGCTGTTCCACTGGATGTCATAAGGTGAATGCACCAATTTGTAAGTCGCTCTGGATAAGAGCGTCTGCTAAATGACTTAAATGTAAATGTTAAATGAATGGATGATGTGTGGTACTTTCGATTATCTCGTGGTCTCAATAAAACAACGTTTGTTATGTAGTGACCATGAGATAAGTTGTGATCTCGACATAACAAGGGAATTAATTGTTGTGTATATTCATGTCCTATCTGAACTTCTGTAGAAAGCTGCATTCAACCTCCGATAATAAAACGTGCTGAACGGAGGATTTCCCATAACTCACCTTGGAGAAATGAAGATCCTTCATGACATCGTCTACGATTCCCCTGCGTTGCAGAGCCCGGAGGAAGTCCTCCTCAGACAGAGAGCTATGTCCAGGGTCCAGATCCTCTCTCACGGTCTCCGCCAACACATCCCTGATCTTCCTATGGATGTTCATCTGACAAAACACACGTTACAACGAGTCACTAAATCATAGAACAGAATGGTTCAACTCCTGGCTGTTCTCCCTCAATGGCAACAGTCTCTCTTTAACTAGAAGTGTTTCCCTGTACATAGCTAGATACAGTGAATTAATCTGTGCATGACTTGTGTCATGCACAAAGTAGACGTCCTAACCGACTTGCTGAAACAATAGTTTGTTAACAAGACATTTGTGGAATGGTTGAAAAACGAGTTTTAATGACTTCATATAGCTATCAGATTGGTAATGATCATTTTTAAATGCTTCGGTAAGTAGCTACCTTGATCAGATGGTTGTGTATGATCTGCTTTAGTTCAGATGCTTTCTCCGGTGGCAGAGACATCTCGGTAGACTTTACACCCGTTTTACTAAATGAACACGACACTGCAACGTGTGGTAAGAAGTGCTACATGTAAAATGGCGTATAGTTGTCTTATTTGCCTGAATAACACGAAGGATCGGGAAAATCCATCTGCAAAAACTTCAATCCCAGACCTCCACAACAATAACAACTGCCAGTTTAAACTGTGGAAAAGGAAGCGGGCATGTGTCTTCCTCATTGCCTGAAGCGGCTCGTCTAATTAAAGTCTCAACTAAGGACAAAACCATTCCATTAAATAACAATAATCACACCAAGTATTACATCAAATCCTCACTTTTTGAAGACTGACTCTTGTTTAACGTGTATTTGCTTTATTTTCATTCAATATTTTATATTTCTATAAATCGTCAGGGATAAACTACTCGGTTATAGGACCCACAAGGACCAGTTTGTAGTTTGAGAACTGATTGTAGTTTTCTCAGAGATACTTTTCAGGAGACGTGAAACGCAGGTTGTGTACGTTGTCCATGCGTCGTCGATGGGCCGCGCCGTGCATCGACGTAATGACGAAAACAACCGAGTGAAAACGAAAACAACCGAGTGAAAACGTTGTCCATACGTCGTCGATGGGCCGCGCCGTGCATCGACGTAATGGCGAAAACAACCGACTGAAAACGAAAACAACCGAGTGAAAACGTTGTCCATACGTCGTCGATGGGCCGCGCCGTGCATCGACGTAATGGCGAAAACAACCGACTGAAAACGAAAACAACCGAGTGAAAACGAAAGTTGAGGAAGGTGAATTCAGAGGGCGTGTTTCTGCAACTGATGAAAGTCGGACACTAATATGGTTTTTCGACAGCAAGGCTCAGATTAACATGGCGTTGTTGCCATTGTTTAGAAGTAAAACATAGCTCCAACCCCATTTCACACACTCACAAGCTGAAATATTTTGGGTACATTATTACAATCAATCATTGAGAGAGTCTCTAAAATCACATTTATTTGTATTACTTCACTGTACATGAATCGTGGCAAAGTTGGTCCCTTACGAAAATGTAGCATGGTAGTAAAATAAAAATTAAAAAATACCATGGTAACGTTACTATTATGGTTTTTGGGTCACTACCATGGCAGGAAAATACATTGATATTGGTGCAAATGCCATTTTCCTGCCATGGTAGTGACCAAAAAACATGATCGTACCATGGTAGTTTTTTAATTGTACTACTACAGCAGGAAAATACAATGGTATTTTACTGCCATGGTAGTGACCCCAAAAACATTTTTTTTACATGGTATTAGCTACCATGGTAAAATGAACCATGGTACTGCGATGAAAAAACACCATGGTTTTGTACTAGCAGCATGTGGTGAAACATGAAAGCATGGTAGTTGTATACAATGTATTATGGTGGTCTGTGTCCCACCGTTTTTGGAGTAAAGTGACCAAAAAAAAACGTAATAATTTATGGTACTCACATAATGCAACATTGACTACTAGCTCTGCAATGGCAAAGCGAAGTACCCTCTTCAACCCTGTTAACTCAGTGAAAAACCACAACACACATGTTCGAGTAGTGTACCCTATTAAACCTTGGGACCTGGACAGGGTATGGTGAGAAGAATGAATGGAGTCTGAAACATTGAAGATTTAAAATAATTTATCAGGGGCTTCTCTCTTCAATACAGTTTTCAGTTGTCTCTCTTTATTCAGCTGACTTGGATACTCATATACAATTCTAAATGGCCAACATACTAAAAACTATTTGTAAAAATGTATACATCCTCATCTTATCTCATAGATAGATACATTTTCATCATATAATTGTCAACCTTTCCCCTAAAAACAGGAAGTGATGTGTTCCTGTTTCCACAGGAAACGGGCCGCTCGTTGGTCCTGTTGCCATGACACCCCCAGGCTAGCTTGACTGGAGCTAACGTTAGCCGACGTTAGCTTCTATGCTAACGGATCAACTAATTAAACTATCAAAACGTTAAATAAATAAAAAATACAATTACACCCCCCCCCTCTTGGTGTTTCATACCATATGCTTTATAACCCGCTCACCGGGATAACGTTTAAAATATATTCCGTTTATCTGGTATGTGTGTCATTCGGCTGCCCCGGCAGGCTAGAGAGAGAACCGGAAGAGACCGCTACAGCGACCGGCTCCATCTGCGGCCCGAAACAAGCGCCACACCCCTGGACGATAAGTAGTGGAAATGATTAAAACATGCCAAAGATTAGGCTACCGTATCTCTCACGTTTCAGATTGGCAACACAGGGAACCCAAATATAAGAAGAAGAAAACGGTACTATCAATACATAAGTATGATCACTTTTTCTTTGACTTTACAGACAAACTAGGATCAACAACAGCAGCCTGCCTCTGACTTCATCAGAAACTTGCCTATACTAGTATATACATTTTTTGACAACTTTTACTTACCTACATTCCTAAAGAAAATCATGTCCTTTTTACTCCCATACATTTTCCCTTGTTGGGATAACGGTCCAATTCACACAGGTATAAGGAGAACACCTGGTCATCCCTGCTGCCTCTGATCCGTCAGACTCACTGAACACAAATGCAGTGTGCCCCTGGCTATACGCAAATGTTAAAAACAAGAACATTTTTGCCGTCTGCTCTGCTTAATATAAGGAATTTGAAATATAAATTATTTTTACTTTTGATATTTGAGTATATTTAAAACCAAATACTTTTAGATGTTTATTCAAGTAGCATTACTGGGTGACTTTACTTTATACTTGAGTCATTTTCTATTAAGGATCTTTACTTGAATCAAGTGTGACAACTGGGGACGTTTTCCACAACAGATCACTATAATGCCAACCAACCTCTTCTGACCTTAATGCTTTATACTGCCATTGTACTACAGTAACACACCATTACTAAAGATGGGACCATATGATACATTGTTAGTACCATTTATAATAATTGAGCATTACTATGGTAGACTGTAAAATGCAGTTTAAAACCACAGTACATTTCCATGATCCACATCTATACCATGATATAAATGATGCACTACCATGGTAATATTTAGGGACCAATGGCAGCATCATGGGAGTACCATCATGTTTCAAGGCTAAAACCATTGGTACATTTCCATGATTCAGACTATACCATGGTATCAGTGAAAGTACCATGGTACATTTTAGTAAGGGGTTCCTGTTTCAGTCACGTGACGGGGAGGCACGGAGCGGAAGGCTACCCTGCCTTCTGCCCACAAGGCAGAAGGCTATATGCACAAATGTTCCAAAATGGCAATTCGTGGGAATATCTGTTTTGTCAAAAGCGCATCAGAAATGTGGGTTTCATTTGACAAAAATATCCTTCAGAAATTGCCACTAAATTCCTCTAATGATTGCTGCGTGTGCTTGTTGGAACGCAGGGAAATGTTCGATTCTATCTGGTTGAACGTGGCACGTGCACATCTACAACCAGATATCAAGTTGGACATTTTTAATATCATACCCTGACTGTGAAAAGGGATTGCGTGGCGATTATCTTAGCAACCGTGTGACTAATATCTCATGTTTACTGTTAATTTTTATTGTTTATTTCACATGATATATTATCTACCTCACTTGGTTTGGCAATGTTAACACATGTTTCCCATACTAATAAAGCCCCTTGAATTGAATTTATATGCATTCTGCCATTTATTGACCATGGGATTCCTATCTCCTCCTTTCTCTAATATCTCTGGTTGTGGGATTCCCATCTTCTCCTTCCTCTAATATCTCTGGTCGTGGGATTCCCATCTTCTCCTTCCTCTAATATCTCTGGACATGGGATTCCTATCTTCTCCTTTCTCTAATATCTCTGGTTGTGGGATTCCTATCTCCTCTTTTCTCTAATATCTCTGGTCGTGGGATTCCTATCTCCTCTTTTCTCTAATATCTCTGGTCGTGGGATTCCTATCTCCTCCTTTCTCTAATATCTCTGGTTGTCAGTCAGTATTCACACCTGACTTCTTCCACATTTTGTCGTGTTACAAAGTGGGATTAAAATTCATTTAATTGTTGTTATTTATCAACTATCTACACAAAATACTCTAATATAAGAGTGAAGGAAAATTATACTATTTGTAAAAAATATATAAATATTTGATTGCCAAAAAAACTTCCGTCTGTCTAAAATTTCCGTCTGTAACGAAACAAGGAAAAGTCAAGGGGTGTGAAATACCTTCTGAAGGCCCTGTGTATAAACATGTTAATCTACATATCATACTGACATTTAAAACGGTTTCATACTCCCCAAGTCAGGACTCTTATAATGAATCAAATAGCATAACTGTTTTTAAAAGATCTTTAAACCCTCTCCACTGTGCCAGTTCATGTTTTAATAAATCATAGTATAAAAAAAGACCAGCACATTATCGCACCCCACCATCCATTCACAAGAAATATGATGTCCTTGTTTAGATGAGAGAAAGTGTTTTCCCCAGAGCCTTACCGCAAATCCAATGACACTTCTTCCCAGATAATAAGAACTCAGCGGTCCTGCGTGGGGCAAACGGATGCTGCTGGAGGAAATGAAATGACTGGATGTATGACCAAAAGGCCTCTTCTAGAAAACACTGGAATTACCTTCCTGGAATGTGGCGTGAGTGGTCTCTAGTTGTACCTGCATCGATTCACATCATAAACCACAATGAAAATCACCATGATCACCAGAGACCAGTTAGAGCCTGAGACAGCAGGGTGGGAGGATGGAATTATGGGGGCACCTTTAACCTCTTGTCAAGCACAGATTAAACAAGACTAGGTCTACTTCCTAAATGTAGACATTTGGGACACGGTCGAGAGAACGGATCATCAAATAGATTCCTCCGTTGGACAGCATTACAAATCATTTGTAGACTGAAAATATATTTTAGTCAAACATTATCTGTGAAAATAAGTGCTTTTATTTGACTTTATTTTTCATTTTAATTTTATTTTTATTTTTTCAAATGTATTATTATTATTATATTTTTGGACTTTTTATTGTTTTTTAAGCATGTCACATCTGTGAATGTGGAATGTGTTTGGTTGGTTGGTTGACAAACAAGATCACTTAATACAACTTTAAATTAGAATAAATAAATAATAACATGATCTGTTTGGGCTTCTAAATGAACAATCTGTTTCCAATCACATCTCTCCCTTCTAAATGAACACGGGATTTCAGCTCCAATCACATCTCTCCCTTCTAAATGAACACGGGATTTCAACTCCAATCACATCTCTCCCTTCTAAATGAACACGGGATTTCAGCTCCAATCACATCTCTCCCTTCTAAATGAACACGGGATTTCAGCTCCAATCACATCTCTCCCTTCTAAATGAACACGGGATTTCAGCTCCAATCACATCTCTCCCTTCTAAATGAACACGGGATTTCAGCTCCAATCACATCTCTCCCTTCTAAATGAACATGGGATTTCAGCTCCAATCACATCTCTCCCTTCTAAATGAACACGGGATTTCAGCTCCAATCACATCTCTCCCTTCTAAATGAACACGGGATTTCAGCTCCAATCACATCTCTCCCTTCTAAATGAACACGGGATTTCAGCTCCAATCACATCTCTCCCTTCTAAATGAACACGGGATTTCAGCTCCTTCTAAGACCTGTGTTGAAGCATCACTGATTGAAAGCGGATCAACTCAGTCATAAGCATGTACGGTTTAAAAAAATACATTTTATTGAACAAGTTCAGGTTGTTTTGTAAAACATTATCAGTCAGGTTGTGACTGCAGATACATAAAACTCACCTGAATCTCATGGGAAACAACAAACAAATGGAATGTTATGGTCCACGCTGTTCTGAGGCCAGTATTACCGAGGCCAGTATTACCGAGGCCAGTATTACCACGGCCAGTATTACCGAGGCCAGTATTACCGAGACCAGTATTACCGAGACCAGTATTACCGAGACCAGTATTACCGAGGCCAGTATTACAGAGGCCAGTATTACCGAGGCCAGTATTACCGAGGCCAGTATTACCGAGGCCAGTATTACCGAGGCCAGTATTACCGAGGCCAGTATTACCGAGGCCAGTATTACCGAGACCAGTATTACAGAGGCCAGTATTACAGAGGCCAGTATTACCGAGACCAGTATTACCGAGGCCAGTATTACCGAGGCCAGTATTACCGAGGCCAGTATTACCAGTATTACAGAGACCAGTATTACAGAGGCCAGTATTACCGAGGCCAGTATTACCACGACCAGTATTACCGAGACCAGTATTACCGAGACCAGTATTACCGAGACCAGTATTACAGAGACCAGTATTACCGAGACCAGTATTACCGAGACCAGTATTACCGAGACCAGTATTACCGAGACCAGTATTACAGAGACCAGTATTACAGAGACCAGTATTACAGAGACCAGTATTACCGAGACCAGTATTACAGAGGCCAGTATTACTGAGGCCAGTATTACCGAGACCAGTATTACCGAGACCAGTATTACAGAGACCAGTATTACAGAGGCCAGTATTACAGAGGCCAGTATTACAGAGGCCAGTATTACAGAGGCCAGTATTACCGAGGCCAGTATTACCAATCCAGTATTACAGAGACCAGTATTACAGAGGCCAGTATTACAGAGCCAGTATTACCGAGGCCAGTATTACCGAGGCCAGTATTACTGAGGCCAGTATTACAGAGGCCAGTATTACAGAGGCCAGTATTACAGAGGCCAGTATTACAGAGGCCAGTAAGTATTACAGAGGCCAGTAAATTTACCGAGGCCAGTATTACAGAGGCCAGTAAGTATTACAGAGGCCAGTATTACAGAGGCCAGTATTACAGAGGCCAGTATTACAGAGGCCAGTATTACAGAGGCCAGTTACCAAGGCCAGTATTACAGAGGCCAGTATTACAGAGGCCAGTATTACCGAGGCCAGTATTACCGAGGCCAGTATTACAGAGGCCAGTATTACAGAGGCCAGTATTACCGAGGCCAGTATTACAGAGGCCAGGAAGTATTACAGAGGCCAGGAAGTATTACCGAGGCCAGTATTACCGAGGCAGCATTACCTGCCTAAACCATAACCAATGGTGGAGGATCGTCCAGTGTCATCACAATGTTGGAGTCCCAAATGGAACCCTTTCCCCTATATAGTGCACTACTATTGACCAGAGCCCTATGGAACCCTTTCCCCTATATAGTGCACTACTATTGACCAGAGCCCTATGGAACCCTTTCCCCAGCATATAGTGCACTACTATTGACCAGAGCCCTATGGAACCCTTTCCCTATATAGTGTCACTACTATTGACCAGAGCCCTATGGAACCCTTTCCCCTATATAGTGCACTACTATTGACCAGAGCCCTATGGAACCCTTTCCCCTATATAGTGCACTACTATTGACCAGAGCCCTATGGAACCCTTTCCCCTATATAGTGCACTACTATTGACCAGAGCCCTATGGAACCCTTTCCCCTATATAGTGCACTACTATTGACCAGAGCCCTATGGAACCCTTTCCCCTATATAGTGCACTACTATTGACCAGAGCCCTATGGAACCCTTTCCCTATATAGTGCACTACTGTTGTCCTTCTGAGCTCAGTTGGAAGCATGGCGCTTTAACCCAGCGTAGTGGGTTCGATCCCCAGACCACCCATACGTAGAATGTATGCACACATGACTGTAAGTCGCTTTGGATAAAAGAGTCTGCTAAATGGCAATATTTATTATATTATATGACCATATTTATTGACCAGAGCCCTATGCAACCCTTTCCCTATATAGTGCACTACTATTGACCAGAGCCCTATGGAACCCTTTCCCCTATATAGTATATCAAAAGTAGTGCACTATTAAGAGAATAGGGCACCACTAAGAACGTAACCAATGAGTGATTCTATCATAAGGACTGAGTCCCCGGACGACATAAAGAAGACATCCTAGGTCAGTACACGCTAACAACACATTGGGTACGCGACCGTGGGTCAACACAACCATACATTCCTATGTGAGTTTAGCCACACGGTTTATTTTTGATCGACAGTATACAGGACAATGACCATTCAGGGTATATGAAGTCAACTCTGTCACACTGTCCTAATAGCAAACAGGGCTCCGTTCCCTACCACGTTACTATGGTAACCCTGGGACTACCGTAAAGGCACATTCAAGTATTTTGGGGAGTTTAAAAGCAACAGAGTAAAATATACAAACACATCATATTGTCACCTTGCTTTCTTTGAACAGCATTCATTTCCTTAACCTTGGACTGGCAGACACACACACACACACACACACACACACACACACACACACACACACACACACACACACACACACACACACACACACACACACACACACACACACACACACACACACACACACACACACACACACACACACACACACACACAGGAGTTTCTCTGTCCATGCTGCAACACAGAGACCAAGGCTACTGTTATACATCACTTCTCCTTACTGTCTGCTGGGCATCCAGCCAGCCAGCCAGCCAGCCAGTCATCCAGTCAGTCAGTCAGTCAGCCAGCCAGCCATCCAGCCATCCAGCCAGTCAGCCAGTCAGCCATCAGTCAGTCAGCCAGTCAGCCATCCAGCCAGTCAGTCAGCCATCCAGCCAGTCAGCCAGCCAGCCAGCCAGTCAGCCAGTCAGTCAGCCATCCAGTCAGTCAGCCACCAGCCAGCCAGTCAGCCATCCAGCCAGTCAGTCATCCAGCCAGTCAGTCAGCCAGCCAGCCAGCCAGCCAGCCAGTCAGCCATCCAGCCAGCCAGTCAGTCAGCCATCCAGCCAGTCAGTCATCCAGCCAGCCAGTCAGTCAATCTTCCAGTCAGCCAGTCAGTCAGCCAGCCAGTCAGCCAGCCAGTCAGTCAGCCAGTCAGTCAGCCAGCATCAGATGAATAATACTACAACTAAATAAAATAAACTCAGGTTAGCAAAACTTGTCATATCAGATATAACCTCATAAGCAGACTTTGCACAAGCTCCAGTCAGTCAGCCAGCTGCCAGTCAGTCAGTCCACCAGGAGAGACATCCTGGATGAGCTGCCAGTAGAACGTAACCCAGTGGGTTGGTGGGTAGAGACCAGACTAACGGACCAGGGGAACCTGCTGTATGGACCCAGTACACAACAACGTGGGTTGGTGGGTAGAGACCAGACTAACACCAGGGGAACCTGCTGTATGGACCCAGTACACAACAACGTGGGTTGGTGGGTAGAGACCAGACTAACAGGGGAACCTGCACAACAACGTGTATGGACCAGACAGGGGGAACCTACACAACGTGGGTTGGTAGGTAGACCAGACTAACAGGGGGAACCTTGGGACCCAGTACACAACGGGGTAGGTAGAGACCAGACTAACGGACCAGGGGGAACCTGCTGTATGGACCCAGTACACAACAACGTGGGTTGGTGGGTAGAGACCAGACTAACAGGGGGTAACCCAGTGCTGTTGGTATGGACCCAGTACACAACAACGTGGGTTGGTAGGTAGAGACCAGACTAACAGGGGGAACCTAACCCAGTACACAACAACGGGGTTGGTAGGTAGAGACCAGACTAACAGGGGGAACCTGCTGTATGGACCCAGTACACAACAACGTGGGTTGGTAGGTAGAGACCAGACTAACCAGGGGGAACCTGCTGTATGGACCCAGTACACAACAACGTGGGTTGGTAGGTAGAGACCAGACTAACAGGGGAACCTGCTGTATGGACCCAGTACACAACAACGTGGGTTGGTAGGTAGAGACCAGACTAACAGGGGGAACCTGCTGTATGGACCCAGTACACAACAACGTGGGTTGGTGGGTAGAGACCAGACTAACGGACCAGGGGGAACCTGCTGTATGGACCCAGTACACAACAACGTGGGTTGGTAGGTAGAGACCAGACTAACGGACCAGGGGGAACCTGCCCGGTCCGGGCCCTGCTGACACAAGAACCGTGTCTGGTCAGGAACACATGTCAAAGCACCATCAGCATTATGAAGAACAAAACATGTTTTGGTTAGAGAACAGTTCCACTGTTGACCTCTGACCTCTATGTTCCCGTTGCACTGTGTGCTCTATGAGAGGATCCCCCCCCCAAAAAAGAGGTGACACCCAGCCTTTGAAGTGCTTCCTGTCAAATACGTACATCAACCATATCAATTTGTAAGTCGCTCTGGATAAGAGCGTCTGCTAAATGACTTAAATGTAATGTAAAATAAACATATTTGAACCAAATGTAAAATGTAATGACACAATCTGACCTTTTAAAATGAAATAAAAAGAATGAACGGAAGAAAAAGTTTTTAAAAAGGTCAAGATGTTTGTTGTTTCGTACTGAGCCTTTTGCACATGATGTCTGTTGCCGCTGCATAGGGGGGGGGGGTTTCAGACAGTACATTCATCAGGTGCTGCCAACTGGAGCACCAACAGCCTGAGACCAAGATGTTACCACCAAGAACTTTAAACAGGAAACAAAATATACACCGGGACGGTTTGATCTAGTGACCTTTCCACCAGGGTTGAGTTCAACACCATTTCAATACCATTTCAATTCAGAAAGTAAAACTACATTCAAAATGTTAAATCATTAAATAAAAAAATCTTGAAGAGAATTGAAATGTGGAATTTCAGTGTACTTCCTGAATTGACAGGAATCAAAAATGGAATTGACCCCAATCTTGGTTTTGACCTGTAGAAATAAATACACAAACAGACCATGAGAATGTATCTTACAGAGAGAGAGAGAGAGAGAGGGTGTCCCAGGTACTGGTGCAAAAAAAGACAGAGAGGGAGGGGTATCACTGGGAGAAGAGCCAAACCACCACTAGCCCCAGGGCCACGGCAGCTCTGACAGAGGGAGGGAAATCACTGGGAGAAGAGCCAAACTACCACTAGCCCCAGGGCCACGGCAGCTCTGACAGAGGGAGGGAAATCACTGGGAGAAGAGCCAAACCACCACTAGCCCCAGGGCCACGGCAGCTCCAGCCCCAGGGCAGAGGAGCAGGACAGGCCTCCAGTACAGCCAGCGTTCTCTCTGCCTCTCTGTGTTCGAAGAGTTTCATCAAAGCTTCTGGGCACTAGCCCCCCTGTGTCTCTTCCTCAGACTGGAAGAAGATAATAGGATGAGGGTTTCATTACATGGTTAGAGAAGTCTGGAAGGGTCCTAATTGAATGCCATCTATACATGTGAGTCTGGGGTCCTAATTGAATGCCATCTATACATGTGAGTCTGGGGGGAATTGAATGCCATCTATACATGTGAGTCTGGGGGCCTAATTGAATGCCATCTATACATGTGAGTCTGGGGGCCCTAATTGAATGCCATCTATACATGTGAGTCTGGGGGTCCTAATTGAATGCCATCTATACATGTGAGTCTGGGGGTCCTAATTGAATGCCATCTATACATGTGAGTCTGGAGGGGGGGGTCCTAATTGAATGCCATCTAAACATGTGAGTCTGGGGGTTCCTAATTGAATGCCATCTATACATGTGAGTCTGGGGGGTCCTAATTGAATGCCATCTATACATGTGAGTCTGGGGGTTCCTAATTGAATGCCATCTATACATGTGAGTCTGTGGGGGTCCTAATTGAATGCCATCTATACATGTGAGTCTGGGGGTCCTAATTGAATGCCATCTATACATGTGAGTCTGGGGGGTCCTAATTGAATGACATCTATACATGTGAGTCTGGGGGGGGGTCCTAATTGAATGCCATCTATACATGTGAGTCTGGGGGTCCTAATTGAATGCCATCTAAACATGTGAGTCTGGGGGTTCCTAATTGAATGCCATCTATACATGTGAGTCTGGGGGTCCTAATTGAATGCCATCTATACATGTGAGTCTGGGGGTCCTAATTGAATGCCATCTATACATGTGAGTCTGGGGGGTCCTAATTGAATGCCATCTATACATGTGAGTCTGGGGGTCCTAATTGAATGCCATCTATACATGTGAGTCTGGGGGTCCTAATTGAATGCCATCTAAACATGTGAGTCTGGGGGTCCTAATTGAATGCCATCTATACATGTGAGTCTGGGGGTCCTAATTGAATGCCATCTATACATGTGAGTCTGGGGGGTCCTAATTGAATGCCATCTATACATGTGAGTCTGGGGGTCCTAATTGAATGCCATCTATACATGTGAGTCTGGGGGTCCTAATTGAATGCCATCTATACATGTGAGTCTGGGGGTCCTAATTGAATGCCATCTATACATGTGAGTCTGGAAGGGTCCTAATTGAATGCCATCTATACATGTGAGTCTGGGGGTCCTAATTGAATGCCATCTATACATGTGAGTCTGGGGGTCCTAATTGAATGCCATCTATACATGTGAGTCTGGGGGTCCTAATTGAATGCCATCTATACATGTGAGTCTGGGGGTTCTAATTGAATGCCATCTATACATGTGAGTCTGGAAGGGTCCTAATTGAATGCCATCTATACATGTGAGTCTGGGGGTTCTAATTGAATGCCATCTATACATATGAGTCTGGGGGTCCTAATTGAATGCCATCTATACATGTGAGTCTGGGGGTCCTAATTGAATGCCATCTATACATGTGAGTCTGGGGGGGGGTTCCTAATTGAATGCCATCTATACATGTGAGTCTGGGGGGGTCCTAATTGATTGCCATCTCAACATGCGAGTCTGGGGGTCCTAATTGATTGCCATCTATACATGCGAGTCTGGAAGGGTCTAAACAGTCTGCCCAGCACTGAAGGCCCACAGCCAGCTTCAGTAGGAGGAGGTAAGCAGACAATAGAGAGAAGCAGTAGAGGGGAATACACCTGGAGGTGTACTGACCTTGGCACCTCCGCCAGGTCCTTCTCTGAGCTGTCTGGATCCATCCCGTCTCCTGATGTCCGGTCCTCTCTGGACAACGCCACAGGCTCAGGCTCCACACTGGGCAGTGGCTGGCCGTTGGGCTTTTCTGAGGGCCGACTGGGGGACGGGGGGGCGTCTAAAGGCCGTGGTGGGGGTAGAGGGGGCGCGGGTGTCTAAAGGTCGTGGTGGGGGTAGAGGGGAGGCGGGGGTGTCTAAAGGCGGTGGTGGGGTGGGGGTGTCTGGCTGGTGGGGGTAGAGGGGAGGCGGGGGTGTCTAAAGGCTGTGGTGGGGTGGGGGTGTCTAAAGGTCGTGGTGGGGGTAGAGGAGGGGCGGGGGTGTCAGAGAGCCACCTGGGAGGAGGGGCAGGCGGTGAATCACATACTGTCGCTCTGTCCTCTCTGGACAGCTCTCTCTTCTGGCTCTGTACAGACAGACAGGACAGACAATGACCGGACAGTAGACAGACAGACAGTAGTTAATGACAGACAGACAGACAGACAGACAGACAGACAGACAGACAGACAGACAGACAGACAGACAGACAGACAGACAGACAGACAGACAGACAGACAGACAGACAGACAGACAGACAGACAGACAGACAGACAGACAGACAGACAGACAGACAGACAGACAGACAGACAGACAGACAGACAGACAGACAGACAGACAGACAGACAGACAGACAGACAGACAGACAGACAGACAGACAGACAGACAGACAGACAGACAGACAGACAGACAGACAGACAGACAGACAGACAGACAGACAGACAGACAGACAGACAGACAGACAGACAGACAGACAGACAGACAGACAGACAGACAGACAGACAGACAGACAGACAGACAGACAGACAGACAGACAGACAGACAGACAGACAGACAGACAGACAGACAGACAGACAGACAGACAGACAGACAGACAGACAGACAGACAGACAGACAGACAGACAGACAGACAGACAGACAGACAGACAGACAGACAGACAGACAGACAGACAGACAGACAGACAGACAGACAGACAGACAGACAGACAGACAGACAGACAGACAGACAGACAGACAGACAGACAGACAGACAGACAGACAGACAGACAGACAGACAGACAGACAGACAGACAGACAGACAGACAGACAGGACAGTAGTTAATGAAGACAGACAGACTGACAGACAGACAGACAGACAGACAGACAGACAGACAGACAGACAGACAGACAATAGACAGACAGACATTTGACCTTTAGACAGACAGACAGACAGACAGACAGACAGACAGACAGACAATGAGACAGGACTTGTTAATGAAGACACAGTTCTGCTCATGTCTAGTTTCACATTGACAGTCTCCCTACTCCCATACAGCAATATTTTTTAATTTGACCTTTATTTAACTAGGCAAATCAGTTAAGAACAAATTCTTATTTTCAATGACGGCCTAGGCCTTGTTCAGGGACAAAACAGCATATTTTTACGTTGTCAGCTCAGGCTTCGATCTTGCAACCTTTCGGTTACTAGTCCAACGCTCTAACCACTAGGCTACCTGCCGCCCCAGAATGACCCTGTACAGTGTCACAACCCCCCAAATTGTTTCACGGTGACACAGGACTCATCCCTTACACTAGTTACAGTGTGTACCTGTGCAGAGCAGTCTCCCATGATGCTCTTGGCTCCCTCCAGCTAGCTAGGTGTGTGGTTAGGGTTAGCGGTGTTTACCTGTGCAGAGCAGTCTCCCATGATGCTCTTGGCTCCCTCCAGCTAGCTAGGTGTGTGGTTAGGGTTAGCGGTGTTTACCTGTGCAGAGCAGTCTCCCATGATGCTCTTGGCTCCCTCCAGGACAGCCCTGTAGGAGAAACGTAGCTGGTCAGGAGTCTGGATCAGACCCATCCGGTACTCCCTCATGTCCAGCAGAACTCTCAGAATGTCCACTGACGACGAGTCCTTCCTCTTGTCCATCTGGACAGGAGAGAGAGAATGACTTCACCCACAACACCAGGGACAAGACCGGCTGGTCTACATAATGCTGAACAGGACATTTAGCCTGGGGACACAGCCCAAATCTCTGTAAATAGCCCAGCCAACTACCTCATCCCCATATTGTTATTTATTTTTGCTCTTTTTGTACCCCAGTATCTCTACTTGCACATCAGCATCTGCACATCTACCACTCCAGTGTTGATGCTAAACTGTAATTATTTCTCCTCTAGGGCCTATTTAATGCCTTACCTCCCAACTCTTCTACATTTGCACACACGGTACATAGATTTTTCTATTGTGTTATTGACTGTACGTTTGTTTATGTGTAACTATGTGTTGTTGTTGGTGTCACACTGCTTTGCTTTATGTTGACCAGGTCCCAGTTGTAAATGAGAACCTGTTCTTAACTGGCCTACCTGGTTAAATAAAGGGTTAGGGTTATATATATATATAAAATACCTGGTTAAATAGGGGTTAGGGTTATATATATATATAAATACCTGGTTAAATAAAGGGTTAGGGTTATATATATATATATATACCTGGTTAAATAAAGGGTTAGGGTTATATCTATATATATACCTGGTTAAATAAAGGGTTAGGGTTATATATATATATATATATAAATACCTGGTTAAATAAAGGGTTAGGGTTATATCTATATATATATATATATACCTGGTTAAATAAAGGGTTAGGGTTATATATATATATACCTGGTTAAATAAAGGGTTAGGGTTACATATATATAAATACCTGGTTAAATAATGGGTTAGGGTTATATATATATATACCTGGTTAAATAAAGGGTTAGGTTATATATATAAATACCTGGTTAAATAAAGGGTTAGGTTATATATATATATACCTGGTTAAATAAAGGGTTAGGGTTATATATATAAATACCTGGTTAAATAAAGGGTTAGGGTTATATATAAATAACCTGGTTAAATAAAGGGTTATATATATATATAAATACCTGGTTAAATAAAGGGTTATATATATAAATACCTGGTTAAATAAAGGGTTAGGGTTATATATATATATACCTGGTTAAATAAAGGGTTAGGGTTATATATATAAATACCTGGTTAAATAAAGGGTTAGGGTTATATATATATATACCTGGTTAAATAAAGGGTTAGGGTTATATATATAAATACCTGGTTAAATAAAGGGTTAGGGTTATATATATAAATACCTGGTTAAATAAAGGGTTATATATATATAAATACCTGGTTAAATAAAGGGTTAGGGTTATATATATATAATACCTGGTTAAATAAAGGGTTAGGGTTATATATATAAAAATACCTGGTTAAATAAAGGGTTAGGGGTTATATATATAAATACCTGGTTAAATAAAGGGTTATATATATATAAATACCTGGTTAAATAAAGGGTTAGGGTTATATATATATATATAAATACCTGGTTAAATAAAGGGTTAGGGTATATATAGAAATACCTGGTTAAATAAAGGGTTATATATATAAATACCTGGTTAAATAAAGGGTTAGGGTTATATATATATATAAATACCTGGTTAAATAAAGGGTTAGGGTTATATATCTAAATACCTGGTTAAATAAAGGGTTATATATATAAATACCTGGTTAAATAAAGGGTTAGGGTTATATATATATATAAATACCTGGTTAAATAAAGGGTTAGGGTTATATATATATATAAATACCTGGTTAAATAAAGGGTTAGGGTTATATATATATAAATACCTGGTTAAATAAAGGTTTAGGGTTATATATCTAAATACCTGGTTAAATAAAGGGTTATATATATAAATATATATAAATACCTGGTTAAATAAAGGGTTAGGGTTATATATATATATATATATAAATACCTGGTTAAATAAAGGGTTAGGGTTATATATATAAATACCTGGTTAAATAAAGGGTTAGGGTTATATATATATATATATATAAATACCTGGTTAAATAAAGGGTTAGGGTTATATATATATATAAATACCTGGTTAAATAAAGGGTTAGGGTTATATATATATATATATATAAATACCTGGTTAAATAAAGGGTTATTATATATAATATAAATACCTGGTTAAATAAAGGGTTAGGGTTATATATATAATATATATATAAATATTTAAATAATATATTATATATATAAATACCTGGTTAAATAAAGTGTTAGGGTTATATATATATATATATATATATATATATATATAAATACCTGGTTAAATAAAGTGTTATATTTATATATATATAAATACCTGGTTAAATAAAGTGTTAGGTATATATATATACATATATAAATACCTGGTTAATTAAAGTGTTAGGGTTATATATATATATATATAAATACCTGGTTAAATAAATGTTATATTTATATATATATAAATACCTGGTTAAATAAAGGGTTAGGGTTATATATATATATATATATATAAATATATATATATATATAAATACCTGGTTAAATAAAGGGTTAGGGTTATATATATATAAATACCTGGTTAATTAAAGGGTTAGGGTTATATATATATAAATACCTGGTTAATTAAAGGGTTAGGGTTATGTATATTACATAAAGGTGAAATAAAAATACAGTTTGACCAGGAGCTGATGTGAAACACCACGTAGTAGAGCCTCGTCCGAGACAGAATCTCCTGTATCTGTAGCGGGAACAGGCTCAATGTCCGAGAACAACCCCTGAACAGGAAGCTGGTCTAACCTCGGGCTTGTCTGTAGCGGGAACAGGCTCAATGTCCAAGGACAGCCCCTGAACAGGAAGCTAGTCTACTTTCATACCAACCTCGGGGATTAAATTACAATGTAAAAACAGGAAGTATTGATATTACCAGGATGAGACACGTGTCGACCAACGAGAAGGTCCCCGAACGTCCAATCCCAGCGCTGCAGTGGACCACGGAGGGCCCGTGCTCCGGCCCCAATGAGCCAGACTCCCGCACCTTGACCAGGAAGTTGAGGAAAGAGGCCGGGGATTCTGGGACACCAAAGTCAGGCCAGGTGGTGTAGTGAAAGTGGTATATCTCTGTGGTTCCTCCTGTCTGGATAAAGGACATGTCGTTTTATTACGGTGACTGTTGCTAACAGCAACGTCCTCATGACACAGAGTCCGCGGAGACGAAGAGCTCACCTCTGTGTTCCTCAGCTCCAACACTCGTATGATGTAGTTGGACTTGTCCTCTTCCTTCACTAGCGTCACGACAAACCCTGTGTCAGTGTAAGATAGCTGCTGTTCCTCAGCTGTAGGCCAGTACTGAGCACACTTCTCCTGTTGGGGGGGACAATACATCAGTCAGCTGTAGTACTGAGCACACTTCTCCTGTTGGGGGGGGACAATACATCAGTCAGCTGTAGGCCAGTACTGAGCACACTTCTCCTGTTGGGGGACAATACATCAGTCAGCTGTAGTACTGAGCACACTTCTCCTGTTGGGGGGACAATACATCAGTCAGCTGTAGGCCAGTACTGAGCACACTTCTCCTGTTGGGGGGGGGGACAATACATCAGTCAGCTGTAGTACTGAGCACACTTCTCCTGTTGGGGGACAATACATCAGTCAGCTGTAGTACTGAGCACACTTCTCCTGTTGGGGGGGGACAATACATCAGTCAGCTGTAGTACAGTCAGCTGTAGGCCAGTACTGAGCACACTTCTCCTGTTGGGGGGACAATACATCAGTCAGCTGTAGTACTGAGCACACTTCTCCTGTTGGGGGGGGACAATACATCAGTCAGCTGTAGTACTGAGCACACTTCTCCTGTTGGGGGGGGACAATACATCAGTCAGCTGTAGTACTGAGCACACTTCTCCTGTTGGGGGGGACAATACATCAGTCAGCTGTAGTACTGAGCACACTTCTCCTGTTGGGGGGTCAGCTGTACAATTCTCCTGTTGGGGGGGGGGATCAGTCAGCTGTAGGCCAGTACTGAGCACACTTCTCCTGTTGGGGGGGGACAATACATCAGTCAGCTGTAGGCCAGTACTGAGCACACTTCTCCTGTTGGGGGGGACAATACATCAGTCAGCTGTAGTACTGAGCACACTACTCCTGTTGGGGGGGGACAATACATCAGTCAGCTGTAGTACTGAGCACACTTCTCCTGTTGGGGGGACAATACATCAGTCAGCTGTAGTACTGAGCACACTTCTCCTGTTGGGGGGGACAATACATCAGTCAGCTGTAGGCCAGTACTGAGCACACTTCTCCTGTTGGGCACACATCAGTCAGCTGTTGAGCACACTTCTCCTGTTGGGGGACAATACATCAGTCAGCTGTAGTACTGAGCACACTTCTCCTGTTGGGGGGGACAATACATCAGTCAGCTGTAGTACTGAGCACACTTCTCCTGTTGGGGGGGACAATACATCAGTCAGCTGTTGGGGGGGACCAGTACTGAGCACACTTCTCCTGTTGGGGGGGGACAATACATCAGTCAGCTGTAGTACTGAGCACACTTCTCCTGTTGGGGGGGGACAATACATCAGTCAGCTGTAGGCCAGTACTGAGCACACTTCTCCTGTTGGGACAATGAGCACACTTCCTGTTGGGGGGGGGGACAATACATCAGTCAGCTGTAGTACTGAGCACACTTCTCCTGTTGGGGGGACAATACATCAGTCAGCTGTAGTACTGCACACTTCTCCTGTACTGAGCACACTTCTCCTGTTGGGGGGGGACAATACATCAGTCAGCTGTAGTACTGAGCACACTTCTCCTGTTGGGGGACAATACATCAGTCAGCTGTAGTACTGAGCACACTTCTCCTGTTGGGGGGGACAATACATCAGTCAGCTGTAGTACTGAGCACACTTCTCCTGTTGGGGGGAATACATCAGTCAGCTGTAGTACTGGGCACTTCTCCTGTTGGGGGGGGACAATACATCAGTCAGCTGTAGTACTGAGCACACTTCTCCTGTTGGGGGACAATACATCAGTCAGCTGTAGTACTGAGCACACTTCTCCTGTTGGGGGGGGACAATACATCAGTCAGCTGTAGTACTGAGCACACTTCTCCTGTTGGGGGGACAATACATCAGTCAGCTGTAGTACTGAGCACACTTCTCCTGTTGGGGGGTACTGACAATACATCAGTCAGCTGTAGTACTGAGCACACTTCTCCTGTTGGGGGGGGACAATACATCAGTCAGCTGTAGTACTGAGCACACTTCTCCTGTTGGGGGGGGGGACAATACATCAGTCAGCTGTAGTACTGAGCACACTTCTCCTGTTGGGGGGGACAATACATCAGTCAGCTGTAGTACTGAGCACACTTCTCCTGTTGGGGGGACAATACATCAGTCAGCTGTAGTACTGAGCACACTTCTCCTGTTGGGGGACAATACATCAGTCAGCTGTAGTACTGAGCAATACATCAGTCAGCTGTAGTACTGAGCACACTCCTGTTGGGGGGGACAATACATCAGTCAGCTGTAGTACTGAGCACACTTCTCCTGTTGGGGGGACAATACATCAGTCAGCTGTAGTACTGAGCACACTTCTCCTGTTGGGGGGGACAATACATCAGTCAGCTGTAGTACTGAGCACACTTCTCCTGTTGGGGGACAATACATCAGTCAGCTGTAGTACTGAGCACACTTCTCCTGTTGGGGGGACAATACATCAGTCAGCTGTAGTACTGAGCACACTTCTCCTGTTGGGGGGGAATACATTCTCCTGTACTGGGGGGGGAATACATCAGTCAGCTGTAGTACTGAGCACACTTCTCCTGTTGGGGGGGACAATACATCAGTCAGCTGTAGTACTGAGCACACTTCTCCTGTTGGGGGGGACAATACATCAGTCAGCTGTAGTACTGAGCACACTTCTCCTGTTGGGGGGACAATACATCAGTCAGCTGTAGTACTGAGCACACTTCTCCTGTTGGGGGGGGGACAATACATCAGTCAGCTGTAGTACTGAGCACACTTCTCCTGTTGGGGGGGACAATACATCAGTCAGCTGTAGTACTGAGCACACTTCTCCTGTTGGGGGGGACATACATCAGTCAGCTGTAGTACAGCACACTTCTCCTGTTGGGGGGGACATCATCAGTCAGCTGTAGTACTGAGCACACTTCTCCTGTTGGGGGGGGACAATACATCAGTCAGCTGTAGTACTGAGCACACTTCTCCTGTTGGGGGGGGACAATACATCAGTCAGCTGTAGTACTGAGCACACTTCTCCTGTTGGGGGGGGGACAATACATCAGTCAGCTGTAGTACTGAGCACACTTCTCCTGTTGGGGGACAATACATCAGTCAGCTGTAGTACTGAGCACACTTCTCCTGTTGGGGGGACAATACATCAGTCAGCTGTAGTACTGAGCACACTTCTCCTGTTGGGGGGACAATACATCAGTCAGTCTGTTCCCTGTTGGGGGGGACTTCTCTAGGATTCTGTTCAGCATTATAACATGTATGTAGGCTACATTACAGACCCTTCTCTAGGATTCTGTTCAGCATTATAACATGTATGTAGGCTACTTACAGACCCCTTCTCTAGGATTCTGTTCAGCATTATAACATGTATGTAGGCTAATTACAGACCCCTTCTCTAGGATTCTGTTCAGCATTATAACATGTATGTAGGCTACTTACAGACCCCTTCTCTATGATTCTGTTCAGCATTATAACATGTATGTAGGCTACTTACAGACCCTTCTCTAGGATTCTGTTCAGCATCATAACATGTATGTAGGCTACTTACAGACCCCTTCTCTATGATTCTGTTCAGCATTATAACATGTATGTAGGCTACTTACAGACCCCTTCTCTATGATTCTGTTCAGCATTATAACATGTATGTAGGCTACTTACAGACCCCTTCTCTGGGATTCTGTTCAGCATTATAACATGTATGTAGGCTACTTACAGACCCCTTCTCTATGATTCTGTTCAGCATTATAACATGTATGTAGGCTACTTACAGACCCCTTCTCTATGATTCTGTTCAGCATTATAACAGCTTTGGAGTTCTGCTCCCAGACCATCAACCAGAAGTGACCGCAGGTGTTCTTCAAGGGGCCCTTTGGGCGAAAACACAACACACTGCTTCATCACCAACTGAAACACAGACCAACCCTTAAAATGTAGATACATAATCCTTAGTACACTGTTTAGTGATCAGTACAGAATGAATGGAAATGTCTGAGCTACTTGTATGTACTGACCTGAGGCAGAATATAGTGTATGAACTGACCTGAGACAGAATATAGTGTATGTACTGACCTGAGACAGAATATAGTGTATGGACTGACCTGAGACAGAATATAGTGTATGTACTGACCGGAGACAGAATATAGTGTATGAACTGACCTGAGACAGAATATAGTGTATGTACTGACCTGAGACAGAATATAGTGTATGTACTGACCTGAGACAGAATATAGACAGAATATAGTGTATGGACTGACCTGAGACAGAATATAGTGTATGTACTGACCTGAGACAGAATATAGTGTATGGACTGACCTGAGACAGAATATAGTGTATGTACTGACCGGAGACAGAATATAGTGTATGAACTGACCTGAGACAGAATATAGTGTATGTACTGACCTGAGACAGAATATAGTGTATGGACTGACCTGAGACAGAATATAGTGTATGTACTGACCTGAGACAGAATATAGTGTATGTACTGACCTGAGACAGAATATAGACAGAATATAGTGTATGGACTGACCTGAGACAGAATATAGTGTATGTACTGACCTGAGACAGAATATAGACAGAATATAGTGTATGAACTGACCTGAGACAGAATATAGTGTATGGACTGACCTGAGACAGAATATAGTGTATGTACTGACCTGAGACAGAATATAGACAGAATATAGTGTATGTACTGACCTGAGGCAGAATATAGACAGAATATAGTGTATGTACTGACCTGAGGCAGAATATAGACAGAATATAGTGTATGTACTGACCTGAGGCAGAATATAGACAGAATATAGTGTATGTACTGACCTGAGACAGAATATAGTGTATGAACTGACCTGAGACAGAATATAGTGTATGTACTGACCTGAGACAGAATATAGTGTATGTACTGACCTGAGACAGAATATAGTGTATGGACAGAATATAGTGTATGTACCTGAGACAGAATATAGTGTATGGACTGACCTGAGACAGAATATAGTGTATGTACTGACCTGAGACAGAATATAGTGTATGGACTGACCTGAGACAGAATATAGTGTATGTACTGACCTGAGACAGAATATAGTGTATGTACTGACCTGAGACAGAATATAGTGTATGGACTGACCTGAGACAGAATATAGTGTATGTACTGACCTGAGGCAGAATATAGGCTCTTTGAGCTTTGTCCACTATGACTAAACTTCTTGTATGTACTGACCTGAGACAGAATATAGGCTCTTTGAGCTTCCTCCACCACGACTAGACTTGCATTGATGTAGTCATTTTCAGAGTTTTCAAGTTTAACGCGACTGTGATCATCTGAAACCAGATATATTTAAAATGTGTCAATTAAAACTATTTGCGACTCGTCAAGGTGTAAACATTCATCACATTGATGACTCAATGAAGCGTACTTCATGAATGATAATGGCACAGACAAAGATACTTACAGGGGCTGACATCTCTATATCGGTTTCGATTCTGATTCTCCGGAAGTTTTGCCACCTTATATGAATAGTCGCTGGCTTGGTTTCGGATTTCCTGAGAAAGAATGAGAACAAACACCAGCCAGCGACTGTGAATACGATTTTCATTGAAATGTGAACAGGTCTGATCTACAGGTCTGATCTACAGGTCTGATCTACAGGTCTGATCTACAGGTCTGATCTACAGGTCTGATCTACAGGTCTGATCTACAGGTCTGATCTACAGGTCTACAGGTCTGATCTACAGGTCTGATCTACAGGTCTGATCTACAGGTCTGATCTACAGGTCTGATCTACAGGTCTGATCTACAGGTCTGATCTACAGGTCTGATCTACAGGTCTGATCTACAGGTCTGATCTACAGGTCTGATCTACAGCAACTACCAGCAGACATCTGCAGTCAGAGCACTAACAAACAGGTTATCAACTTCTGAGAAGGCTCTGGGTATACACTACCTAACTAATTACCTAGGTCAGCTTACTACTGGGTATACACCACCTAACTAATTACCTAGGTCAGCTACTGGGTATACACTACCTAACTAATTACCTAGGTCAGCTACTGGGTATACACTACCTAACTAATTACCTAGGTCAGCTACTGGGTATACACTACCTAACTAATTACCTAGGTCAGCTTACTACTGGGTATACACTACCTAACTAATTACCTAGGTCAGCTACTGGGTATACACTACCTAACTAATTACCTAGGTCAGCTACTGGATATACACTACCTAACTATTTACCTAGGTCAGCTACTGGGTTTACACTACCTAACTAATTACCTAGGTCAGCTTACTACTGGGTATACACTACCTAACTAATTACCTAGGTCAGCTTACTACTGGGTATACACTACCTAACTATTTACCTAGGTCAGCTACTGGGTATACACTACCTAACTAATTACCTAGGTCAGCTACTGGGTATACACTACCTAACTATTTACCTAGGTCATCTTACTACTGGATATACACTACCTAACTAATTACCTAGGTCAGCTACTGGGTATACACTACCTAACTATTTACCTAGGTCAGCTACTGGGTATACACTACCTAACTAATTACATAGGTCAGCTACTGGATATACACTACCTAACTATTTACCTAGGTCAGCTACTGGGTTTACACTACCTAACTAATTACCTAGGTCAGCTTACTACTGGGTATACACTACCTAACTAATTACCTAGGTCAGCTTACTACTGGGTATACACTACCTAACTATTTACCTAGGTCAGCTACTGGGTATACACTACCTAACTAATTACCTAGGTCAGCTACTGGATATACACTACCTAACTATTTACCTAGGTCAGATTACTACTGGGTATACACTACCTAACTAATTACCTAGGTCAGCTACTGGGTATACACTACCTAACTATTTACCTAGGTCAGATTACTACTGGGTATACACTACCTAACTAATTACCTAGGTCAGCTACTGGGTATACACTACCTAACTAATTACCTAGGTCAGCTACTGGGTATACACTACCTAACTAATTACCTAGGTCAGCTACTGGGTATACACTACCTAACTAATTACCTAGGTCAGCTACTGGGTATACACTACCTAACTAATTACCTAGGTCAGCTACTGGGTATACACTACCTAACTATTTACCTAGGTCAGCTACTGGGTATACACTACCTAACTATTTACCTAGGTCAGCTACTGGGTATACACTACCTAACTAATTACATAGGTCAGCTACTGGATATACACTACCTAACTATTTACCTAGGTCAGCTACTGGGTTTACACTACCTAACTAATTACCTAGGTCAGCTTACTACTGGGTATACACTACCTAACTAATTACCTAGGTCAGCTTACTACTGGGTATACACTACCTAACTATTTACCTAGGTCAGCTACTGGGTATACACTACCTAACTAATTACCTAGGTCAGCTACTGGATATACACTACCTAACTATTTACCTAGGTCAGATTACTACTGGGTATACACTACCTAACTAATTACCTAGGTCAGCTACTGGGTATACACTACCTAACTATTTACCTAGGTCAGATTACTACTGGGTATACACTACCTAACTAATTACCTAGGTCAGCTACTGGGTATACACTACCTAACTAATTACCTAGGTCAGCTACTGGGTATACACTACCTAACTATTTACCTAGGTCAGATTACTACTGGATATACACTACCTAACTAATTACCTAGGTCAGCTACTGGGTATACACTACCTAACTAATTACCTAGGTCAGCTTACTACTGGGTATACACTACCTAACTCACTGTGTGTGTGTGAACTGTGATGGTCCTGTAAATACAAATCCCTTTAAAACCCTGTTCTCGCTGTGTGTGAACTGTGATGGTCCTGTAAATACAAATCCCTTTAAAACCCTGTTCTCGCTGTGTGTGAACTGTGATGGTCCTGTAAATACAAATCCCTTTAAAACCCTGTTCTCGCTGTGTGTGAACTGTGATGGCCCTGTAAATACAAATCCCTGTTCTAGCTGTGTGTGTGTGTGTGTGTGTAACTTGGTGATTCTATAACCAAAGTCACATTTCAAAAACATAGCTGCCCCATTACAATGGCACCTTTATGGGCGATTTTTAAACAACAGTGGTGTTTGGTGTTGGTGCATTCAAAGTTGGTTACATGATATATATAATTGGAAAGGTAATTTCATGACCTTTCAGAATCACTTGTAAAATAGAGTTTCCTTTTTTAAAGCCATTTATACAAGTCATTCTGATATGAACACTAGAGGTCTGTTGACATGAACATTCTGAAAATGTGTCTTTCCAATAAGCTTTCCAATTATGTATGATTAAAGGGTATAAGTGAGCAATACCTTGTTGTATACTGACATTGTTTGTCATAGTAAAATCCCTATGGGAAAAAGTAATGGTATAAAACCAACTGTAATAACACACAGAAGGCTACTGTTGCTGCACTACTATCACACATTTTTCAACTCCAGGGATATAAAACTCAAACATGAACCATAACACTGTCATAACAACTAGAAAACAGGACTGTGTGTTCCTTGTGGCCGAGTAGGTAGTTATATAGGCTGTTCTTAACTTGAGCTCCAGACATCCACTTCGCTGTAAATCTGCCCAGTTTCCTAGATATGACAACGCATGCGCACATATTATTTCAGGAAGTGTTTGCGACTTCTCAGAAACAGGCGAGCCAGCTAATGTTGATACACATTTCCCGGAAGTCTGACTCTTCTCCTGTAAAAGCTTAGTTTATCTTTCAGGATGAACACCAGTTTAACTGGTATTATCCATTCAATATACCGTTAAAATGACATAGTTTGGTGCTAGCTAGTATGATGGATAAATGTGCATAATTGCTAGCTGGTAACCGGGCAGATAGCTAGCCAATTTAGTTAGCAACATAACTGACGTTAGCTAGGTTAGCAACCGAAAATAACACAATTGAATGCCCAACTTACATTATAAAGGTTTTGCCACTGCCCAGACGAATCTATTTCCTCAAACTGTTTTTCCATTTTAGGTATTGATATTTCTGTCCTGTGAATATAGTCTGAATGTTATCGTTAATAGGTGAGTTAGCTGGCTAGCCCCAACTGACAGCCGCGGAGAGTCAGCCGACTGTGTGGGGGGGATCTACGTCATATCCGCCAGACCTCTTTGCCTGACGGATGGTTCACCTCGTCTGGGGGGGGAGTTGCCCAAACTCTGGTCCCGGGTGCACGTTTTGGTTGTTGCTCTCTAACGCTACACAGCTGATTCAAATCATCAAAGGGTAATTATGAGTTGGTTATTTTAAATCAGCCCAAAAATGTACACACAGGACATAGTTTGGGAAACCACCAGAACCCTGTAGAGGAGAACTATCAGTCATGTTGGCGTCGGTTCTGTGACACCATTGGAAGGGCGGCACCTGTGGGAGGAGTGTGGGAAATTATTAAAAGGATGAGTGGGGTCAGAAGGGAGTGGGATTTTCCAGTGTTGACGAGTGGGAAGGATGTGGCAGTAACAGCTCTGGAGAAAGCAGAGATGATGGCCAAAGTCTCAGTGCATAGCTCTGTACATTTGTCAGAGGAGGCGGAGCATCCTGGAGTGCTGGATAGGAGGGAGGATGTAGATGATGTGTTGAATGCGCCATGACAGGTGTAAAGGGCAATAGGTAAGGCTGGGTTAACTTCACCTGGGAAAGATGAGGTGTGCTATATTATGTTGGCCCATGTTAGTGATGAGGCCCATGTTAGTGATGAGGGGGGTACTACCAGGCAGTTGGAAGGAGGCAGTAGTGGTACCAATTTGGAGGCCAGGGAAGGACCTAACGAGGCCAATAAGCTATCGGCCAATAGCCTTAACATCACATGTATGTAAGATTATGGAGCATATGATAACGGAGAGGCTAACTTACTTCCTGGAGAGCAGTGGGTTAGTATCGCCACATCAGAGTGGCTTCAGGAAGGGGAGGGGAACTATGGACCCCGTGCTTACTTCCTGGAGAGCAGTGGGTTAGTATCTCCACATCAGAGTGGATTCAGGAAGGGGAGGGGAACTATGGACCCAGTGCTTACTTCCTGGAGAGCAGTGGGTTAGTATCGCCACATCAGAGTGGCTTCAGGAAGGGGAGGGGAACTATGGACCCCGTGCTTACTTCCTGGAGAGCAGTGGGTTAGTATCGCCACATCAGAGTGGCTTCAGGAAGGGGAGGGGAACTATGGACCCAGTGCTTACTTCCTGGAGAGCAGTGGGTTAGTATCGCCACATCAGAGTGGATTCAGGAATGGGAGGGGAACTATGGACCCAGTGCTCTGCTTAGAAGCAGAGGTCAGGAAGGCTCAGGTGAACAAGGAGACTGTTGTAGCTGTATTTTTTTTATGTGGAGAAAGCGTATGATGTGGAAGCAGGGTTTGTAAGTCAAGCTTGATATTACGGGGGTAGGAGGAAGAACATACAACTGGATAAAGGATTTCCTGTTTGGAAGGTCTATCCAAGTGAGGCTGGGGAAGTCTCTCCGGCAGCTACCTTGTGGTTAATGGTACACCACAGGGCAGCGTGATTAGTCCTCTGTTGTTCTCAGTCACGATCAATGATGTTTACTCTCAGGTACAGACGGGTATTGGGGGTCGTTATTTGCAGATGACGGGGCCTTATGGAAGAGAGGAATAATATGTAGTGAGGTGTTTCGTACATCCCTAGTGGCTGCACAGGTGGAGATGGGGGGGGATGCCATTGCAGATTAGGAGACAGCAGCTGGCAATGAATTATTGGGTCAGATTACAGGGACATGGGGTATCTCATCTTGCAAAAGGGATTTTACAGGCATGCTGGGAACAGGAGCGAAGACAGAACACAAGCTTTGGGTGGGTGGGTGGGTAATACCCAGGCGAAGGAGATGGGACTGTATGGAAGGGAGTTTAGCCCAACGGTAGTGATTCCTGTAAATCCACCATGGCTCCTCCCACGTCCAATAGTAGATCTAGAAGTGGTGGAGAGACTACAGAAAGAAAGGGAGGGTGTTGATCCATCTGGAGACACTACAGAAAGAAAGGGGGGGTGTTGATCCATCTGATTGGTTTAAGAGACATCTGGATACTGTGTATCAGGATGTTGTGGCCATTTACACAGATGGTTCAAGGAGATCCAAGGACAGGAAGTTGTGGGTCAGTGTTTGTAGAGCAGGAATATGGGGTGAAAGTCAGGAAACGTAGTACAGATCTGGCTGTATATACGGAGGAGATGATGGCCATACTGTTGGCCTTGCAGTGGGTGGAGGAAGGTATACCAGAAAGAGTAGTTATTTGCTCTGATTAGTGGGGGTGTTGATGGAATGGCTAAACAAGCACTAAGTAGTGGGGGTGTTGATGTACTGGCTAAACAAGCACTAAGTAGTGGGGGTGTTGATGTAATGTCTAAACAAGCACTAAGTAGTGGGGGTGTTGATGGAATGGCTAAACAAGCACTAAGTAGTGGGGGTGTTGATGTACTGGCTAAACAAGCACTAAGTAGTGGGGGTGTTGATGTAATGGCTAAACAAGCACTAAGTAGTGGGGGTGTTGATGGAATGGCTAAACAAGCACTAAGTAGTGGGGGTGTTGATGGAATGGCTAAACAAGCACTAAGTAGTGGGGGATGTTGATGTGGTAGTTTCAATGAGAAAAGCAGAGGTTAAAAGCCTGATATGGACAGTGATGGTGCAGAGATGGCAGGAGCAGTGGAATAGAGGGCAGGAATTGATTTCAAGTACAGAGGAAAGTTGTGGAGGGGAGAAAGGCAGGTAGGGATAGAAGAGAGGAGGCTATATTTACAAGATTAAGGCTGGGACACAGCCAGGTGAATACGACCTTATATGTGAAATTAAAACATCCAACAGGAAGATGTGAGTAATGACAGGAAACAGAGACAGTGGAGCATCTATTGATACAGAGTGGACATTATTGGAGGGAAAGAGAGAGGATGAGATTAAGTATGAGGGGGGGGTACAGGAAATTAGTTTCAAGAGTATATTGAGTTGAACGTCATTAGATATAGTCTCAAATAGTTGTTTATTTGTTTTAAAGAGCAACGGGGCTGGCAGGTAGGATTTAGTGTCTTCCCGTCTCTGTCATACACTCCAGTACAATAGGTGGCGCAATAGGTGGCGGTAATGCACCTTAACATTGGATGCCAACAGCCGATAAACCCCACCGAAGAAGTTTGCTACACCCTTAAATACGCATGCGCTCTCGCTCAGCCTGTGCACAGAAGAAAACTAAATAAACTCAGCAAAAAAGGAACATCCCTTTTTCAGGACCCTGTCTTTCAAAGATAATTCGTAAAATTCCAAATAACTTCACAGATCTTCATTGTAAAGGGTGTTTTCCCAAGTCCGGTGCAGTCCATGAGGAGGAGATGCACTGCAGTACTTAATGCAGCTGGTGGCCACACCAGATACTGACTGTTACTTTTGATTTTGACAGGGACACATTATTCCATATCTGTTTTCATTGGTTTTAACAACATATACTTTTTAACAAATTTAAATGTAACTGTCAAATGCTGTGTTTTATGCTTTGTTGCCGTTTAAATGATGTAAAAAATGTATGAGCTGTTTTTAAAGGAATTGTGTCAATAAAACATTTCCAAAAGAAAAAATCTGTTAGTCACATGTCTGTGGAACTTGTTCAGTTTATGTCTCAGTTGTTGAATCTCGTTATGTTCATACAAATATTTACACATGTTAAGTTTGCTGAAAATACAGTGACAGTGAGGGGACGTTTCTTTAAAAAAAAAATGACAAGGTTTTTATGGTTTTAAATTAGTACTAAAGACTGGTACTCATAACCAGTGAAGTTTCTTTAGCGTAGCTCCACTCTCTTGATTGTGTCTAGCACATGTTACGCCTCTTTGTGGTCTCCATGTGAACACTGGGATCCGAGGCCACATGACAGCAGCATCCGTTCTGAGAAGGAGAGGCTCAGTGGGGGAAATCACTTAACTACTAAAATAAACATGTTTGTGGCTCGTAGCATTGCAGCAGATCACAAAGATCTAATCCACGATGTTTCCTACGATTTTCACGGCCGGAGAATGGCAACGTGTTCAAGTGACCAAAGTGTCAAGGTAAAAAAAATAAAAAACTAGTGAGCTAAGCTAACTAGCTAGTAGCAGGCTAGCTTGCTAGCTAACTCTTTACCTTATTGATATTGAACTAAACAGCTAATTCAGCAATCAAATTAACTGCAGCTAACTAGTTTACTTGATTAATATTACCCACTTTTAGATAAAAGTAATTCACTGATAATATTTGCAGTTTTAAAACAGTTAGCTAGCTAACGTTAACTAAGCTAACTTAGCTAGTTTGCAAGCCATGCAGCCAGTTTGCTATGCTAGCTAGGATGTAAACAAAATGCCCAGACTGTAACCAGAGGTTGCTTTGGTGAACCATTGTCAATGTTCTGCATCCTTCAGGTTTGGGACAAGAGTGAAAGTGGGGACTGTGGCACTCTGTTTTAGTTCTTTACTGCCAGTTCTGATTTAAAAGTCTGTTTTAGTTCTTTAAGTTCTTTACACTCCAAGATTTAAAAGTATGTTTTAGTTCTTTACACTCCAAGATTTAAAAGTCTGTTTTAGTTCTTTACACTCCAAGATTTAAGTCTGTTTTAGTTCTTTACACTCCAAGATTTAAAAGTCTGTTTTAGTTCTTTACACTCCAAGATTTAAAAGTTCTTTACACTCCAAGATTTTCTGTTTTAGTTCTTTACACTCCAAGATTTAAGTCTGTTTTAGTTCTTTACTTTAAAAGTCTGTTTTAGTTCTTTACACTCCAAGATTTAAAAGTCTGTTTTAGTTCTTTACACTCCAAGATTTAAAAGTTTAAAAGTCTGTTTTAGTTCTTTACAAGATTTAAAAGTCTGTTTTAGTTCCAAGATTTAAAACACTCCAAGTTTAAGTCTGTTTTAGTTCTTTACACTCCAAGATTTAAAAGTCTGTTTTAGTTCTTTACACTCCAAGATTTAAGTCTGTTTTAAGATTTAAAAGTCTGTTTTAGTTCTTTACACTCCAAGATTTAAAAGTCTGTTTTAGTTCTTTACACTCCAAGATTTAAAAGTCTGTTTTAGTTCTTTACACTCCAAGATTTAAGTCTGTTTTAGTTCTTTACACTCCAAGATTTAAAAGTCTGTTTTAGTTCTTTACACTCCAAGATTTAAAAGTCTGTTTTAGTTCTTACACGCCAAGATTTAAGTCTGTTTTAGTTCTTACACGCCAAGATTTAAAAGTATGTTTTAGTTCTTACACGCCAAGATTTAAGTCTGTGTTAGTTCTTACACGCCAAGATTTAAAAGTGTGCTTTGAATTGTAGCTAGCTCCTCTCCCTTTTTGAAAGGACTTTCTTTGCTTATTCAGTTCTGAAATGGTCTGTAGAATGAAGGTTTGTTATTGACTTGTCTTTGCAGACACACAGCGGGTCAGTATGGAGGGTGACATGGGCCCACCCTGAGTTTGGACAGGTGCTGGCCTCCTGCTCCTTCGACCGAACAGCCGCTGTGTGGGAGGAGATAGTTGGGGAGTCTAATGATAAACAGAGGGGGCAGAGCCACTGGGTAAGACTCCTGGACATTCAGCTACGAGCCTGGTCCCACATATATTTGTATTCTCCTGCCGATCTTGTACCAGGCTATTATCCAGCCACTGCTGTGTGGTGATTTCTTTGACCCAAGTTATTGGGTAAAAGAGACATGTGCCTTGGTGTGCAGTATCGGCAACAAACTCTCATTCTGCTTTAGATAAAGAGGACCACTCTGGTGGACAGCAGGACATCGGTGACGGACGTGAAGTTTGCTCCTAAACACATGGGTCTGATGCTGACCACGTGCTCAGCAGACGGGGTTGTGAGGGTCTACGAGGCTCCAGACGTGATGAACCTCAGTCAGTGGTCCCTGCAGCACGAGATCTCCTGTAAACTCAGCTGCTCCTGTATCTCCTGGAACCCCTCCAGGTCAGCTTCACTGAGTCCATAGATTTAGGCCCAATTCACTCCAGGTGAAACCAGTCAGTGATTTTTAAGATTAAATCACTTTTATTTGTCAATTGTTTACATTGGTGTTGCTGATTGGACACAGTGTCCAATGACCTAGTGTTCATTGGTGTTGCTGATTGGACACAGTGTCCAATGACCTAGTGTTCATTGGTGTTGCTGATTGGACACAGTGTCCAATGACCTAGTGTTCATTGGTGTTGCTGATTGGACACAGTGTCCAATGACCTAGTGTTCATTGATGTTGCTGATTGGACACAGTGTCCAATGAACTACAGTGTTCTGATTGGACACAGTGTCCAATGAACACAGTGTTCTGATTTGCTGATTGATGTTGCTGATTGGACACAGTGTCCAATGAACTACAGTGTTGCTGATTGGACACAGTGTCCAATGAACTACAGTGTTGCTGATTGGACAGTGTCCAATGAACAGTGTTGGAACAGTGTCCAATGAACTACAGTGTTCATTGGACACAGTGTCCAATGAACTACAGTGTTGTTGATTGACACAGTGTCCAATGAACTACAGTGTTCATTGGTGTTGCTGATTGTACAGTGCACACGCTGTTACACGCCTGTGTTACATTCTCTATAGCATTGCGTATTCAACTCTGACCCTACGAGGTCCAGAGGCTGCTGGTTTTCTGTTCTACCTGATAATGAATTGCACGTAGCTGGGGTCCCCGGTCTAAACCAGTCCCTGATTAGAGGGGAATCACCCACCTGGTGTCCCAGGTCTAAACCAGTCCCTGATTAGAGGGGAATCACCCACCTGGTGTCCCAGGTCTAAATCAGTCTCTGATTAGAGGGGAATCACCCACCTGGTGTCCCAGGTCTAAACCAGTCCCTGATTAGAGGGGAATCACCCACCTGGTGTCCCAGGTCTAAACCAGTCCCTGATTAGAGGGGAATCACCCACCTGGTGTCCCCCGGTCTAAACCAGTCCCTGATTAGAGGGGAATCACCCACCTGGTGTCCCAGGTCTAAATCAGTCCCTGATTAGAGGGGAATCACCCACCTGGTGTCCCCGGTCTAAACCAGTCCCTGATTAGAGGGGACTCACCCACCTGGGGTCCCAGGTCTAAATTAGAACAATGATAAAATGCAGTGGCGCTGCTTCGAGGTCCAGAGTTGAGTTGGAGGGCTGTAGAGTTTCTAGAGTTGAGTTGGAGGGCTGTAGAGTTTCTAGAGTTGAGTTGGAGGGCTGTAGAGTTTCTAGAGTTGAGTTGGAGGGCTGTAGAGTTTCTAGAGTTGAGTTGGAGGGCTGTAGAGTTTCTAGAGTTGAGTTGGAGGGCTGTAGAGTTTCTAGAGTTGAGTTGGAGGGCTGTAGAGTTTCTAGAGTTGAGTTGGAGGGCTGTAGAGTTTCTAGAGTTGAGTTGGAGGGCTGTAGAGTTTCTAGAGTTGAGTTGGAGGGCTGTAGAGTTTCTAGAGTTGAGTTGGAGGGCTGTAGAGTTTCTAGAGTTGAGTTGGAGGGCTGTAGAGTTTCTAGAGTTGAGTTGGAGGGCTGTAGAGTTTCTAGAGTTGAGTTGGAGGGCTGTAGAGTTTCTAGAGTTGAGTTGGAGGGCTGTAGAGTTTCTAGAGTTGAGTTGGAGGGCTGTAGAGTTTCTAGAGTTGAGTTGGAGGGCTGTAGAGTTTCTAGAGTTGAGTTTGAGGGCTGTAGAGTTTCTCAAGATGTTACTTGAGTGTTCCACTGCTGTCAAAATGCATTTGGAGCTCTCCTTCAGCTGTAGATACTAATGGGCTATTGTATTGATGCCTATTAACATGTTACCTAGTTTAATAACTCTATTTATCAGCAGCTGTAGATACTAATGGGCTATTGTATTGATGCCTATTAACATGTTACCTAGTTTAATAACTGTCTATTTATCATTGTCTCCTTAGTTCTCGCGCCCACCCTCCCATGATAGCAGTGGGAAGTGATGACAGCAACGTGATGTACGGTGGGAAGGTTCAGATCTACGAGTACAATGAAAACACTAGGTCAGTCCTATTACCTGGCTATTACATTAGTAGTACAATGAAAACACTAGGTCAGTCCTATTACATTATTAGTATAATGAAAACACTAGGTCAGTCCTATTACATTATTATTATAATGAAAACACTAGGTCAGTCCTATTACATTATTATTATAATGAAAACACTAGGTCAGTCCTATTACATTATTAGTATAATGAAAACACTAGGTCAGTCCTATTACATTATTAGTATAATGAAAACACTAGGTCAGTCCTATTACATTATTAGTATAATGAAAACACTAGGTCAGTCCTATTACATTATTAGTATAATGAAAACACTAGGTCGTCCTATTACATTAGTTAATGAAAACACTAGGTCAGTCTGGTACTTTTAGTATAATGAAAACACTAGTCAGTCCTATTACATTATTAGTATAATGAAAACACTAGGTCAGTCCTATTACCTGGTATTACTTTTAGTTCACGTTATTACATTATTAGTATAATGAAAACACTAGGTCAGTCCTATTACATTAGTAGTACAATGAAAACACTAGGTCAGTCCTATTACATTAGTAGTATAATGAAAACACTAGGTCGTTATTACATTAGTAGTATAATGAAAACACTAGGTCAGTCCTATTACATTATTATTATAATGAAAACACTAGGTCAGTTATTACATTATTAGTATAATGAAAACACGGTCAGTCCTATTACATTAGTAGTATAATGAAAACACTAGGTCAGTCCTATTACATTATTAGTATAATGAAAACACTAGGTCAGTCCTATTACATTATTAGTATAATGAAAACACGTCAGTCATTAGTAGTATAATGAAAACACTAGGTCAGTCTGGCTATTACTTATTAGTATAATAAACACTAGGTCAGTCCTATTACATTATTGTCATAATGAAAACACTAGGTCAGTCCTGGTACATTTTAGTTAATGAAAACACGTTAGTCATGTATGTAGGTCAGTCCTATTAAATTATTAGTATAATGAAAACTGGTCTTTTAGTTCACGTTATCATTATTAGTTGAAAACACTAGGTCAGTCCTATTACTTATTAGTATAATGAAAACACTAGGTCAGTCCTATTACCTCATGTATAATGAAAACAGAGGTCAGTCCTATTACATTATTAGTATAATGAAAACACTAGGTCAGTCCTATTACATTATTAGTATAATGAAAACACTAGGTCAGAGAGTCTATTACTTAGTAGTATAATGAAAACACTAGGTCAGTCCTATTACATTATTGTATAATGAAAACTAGGTCTCTACCTTATTAGTATAATGAAAACACTAGGTCAGTCCTATTACATTAGTAGTATAATGAAAACACTAGGTCAGTCCTATTACCTGGCTATTACATTATTAGTATAATAAAAACACTAGGTCAGTCCTATTACATTATTAGTATAATGAAAACACTAGGTCAGTCCTATTACATTATTAGTATAATGAAAACACTAGGTCAGTCCTGGCTATTACATTATTAGTATAATGAAAACACTTCAGTCCCATTATTAGTATAATGAAAACCTAGGTCAGTCCTATTACATTAGTAGTATAATGAAAACACTAGGTCAGTCCAAATTATTAGTATAATGAAAACACTAGGATCTTATACAGTTGGTACATGAGTCTGGTGTTCACGAATCATGTTGTCAGTCTCTAGTTCACGTTAAATTGTCAGATTTTTAAATATATATCTTTTTTAGTATATCATTTTTTGTACGTTACATGTTGTCAAACTTTTTTAGTTCACGTTATCAGTATAATGTACATATCATGTTTTCTGATAGATCATGTTGTCAGCTGGTCTATATTCATTTTTTGTCAGAGAGTCTGGTCTGTATTATCATGTTGTCAGAGAGTCTGGTCAGATCATTAGCATTTGTCAGAGAGTCTGGTCTTTTAGTTCACGTTATCATGTTGTCAGAGAGTCTGGTCATATGTTATATCATGTTGTCAGAGAGTCTGGTCTTTTAGTTCACGTTATCATGTTGTCAGAGAGTCTGGTCTTGTAGTTCTGTATCATGTTGTCAGGAAGTCTGGTCTTTTAGTTCAGCAGTTGTCAGAGAGAGTCTGGTCTACTTGTCAGAGAGAGTCTGGTCTTGAGTTCACGTTCACGTTGTCAGAGAGAGTCTGGTCTTGTAGTTCACGTTATCATGTTGACAGAGAGAGTCTGGTCTTTTAGTTCACTCCCAGGTGTGGAGAGTCTGGTCTTGTAGTTCACGTTATCATGTTGTCAGAGACTCCTTACCTTAAGAGGGAAATTCTCTGTCTTTGATCAGGAAATATGAAAGCCGAGACATTGATGACTGACTGATCCGACTTTGGAACCTGGGATCTGTCTAGTATAGACTGGAAATGTGATCTATCTTTTTAAATATATATTTTTTTATATATATTTTTTGTACACTGACAAACTTTTTCTGACTTAGTATAATGTACATATTGAGTTTTCTGATAGAATTAGCTGATCTATCTAGTTTTAGACTTGCTGTATTGAAGTTGCAGATCATAGCCATTCAGAGCTAGTATAGACTGAGAAGCTGATCTATCTAGTATAGACTGAGAGCAGCTGATACTATCTAGTATCAGACTGAGAAGCTGAACTCCCATCTAGTATAGACTGAGAAGCTGATCTAAAGGTCTAGTATAGACTGGAAATGTGATCTATCTAGTATAGACTGAGAAGCTGATCTATCTAGTATAGACTGAGAAGGTGATCTATCTAGTATAGACTGAGAAGGTGATCTATCTAGTATAGACTGAGAAGGCTGTTTCTCACTCTGAAAAGGAGATCTATCTAGTATAGACTGAGAAGGCTGTGTCCCACTCTGAAAAGGAGATCTATCTAGTATAGACTGAGAAGGTGATCCCACTCTGAAAAGGAGATCTATCTAGTATAGACTGAGAAGGCTGTTTCCCACTCTGAAAAGGAGATCTATCTAGTATAGACTGAGAAGGCTGTGTCCCACTCTGAGAAGGAGATCTATCTAGTATAGACTGAGAAGGAGATCTATCTAGTATAGACTGAAAGGCTGTGTCCCACTCTGGGAAGGTGATATATCTAGTATAGACTGAAACACAGAGATCCTATTAATGATCCACTCTGGGAAGGTGATCTATCTAGTATAGACTGAAAAGGCTGTGTCCCACTCTGAGAAGGTGATCTATCTAGTATAGACTGGAACACAGAGATCCTATTAATGATCCACTCTGGGAAGGTGATCTATCTAGTATAGACTGAAAAGGCTGTTTCCCACTCTGAGAAGGTGATCTATCTAGTATAGACTGAGAAGCTGATCTATCTAGTATAGACTGAAAAGGCTGTGTCCCACTCTGAGAAGCTGATCTATCTAGTATAGACTGAAAAGGCTGTGTCCCACTCTGAGAAGGAGATCTATCTAGTATAGACTGGAACACAGAGATCCTATTAATGATCCACTCTGGGAAGGTGATCTATCTAATATAGACTGAAACACAGAGATCCTATTAATGATCCACTCTGGGAAGGTGATCTATCTAGTATAGACTGGAACACAGAGATCCTATTAATGATCCACTCTGGGAAGGTGATCTATCTTGTATAGACTGAGAAGGCTGTTTCCCACTCTGAAAAGGATATCTATCTAGTATAGACTGAGAAGGAGATCTATCTATTATAGACTGAAAAGGCTGTTTCCCACTCTGAGAAGATGATCTATCTAGTATAGACTGAAACACAGAGATCCTATTAATGATCCACTCTGGGAAGGTGATCTATCTTGTATAGACTGGAACACAGAGATCCTATTAATGATCCACTCTGGGATCTTAAAGATGTACTATGGAGAAATCGCTCCATTTCCTGGTTGCTGAAATTCTAATAGTTTGATTACTTTCTGTTTGTGACTCAAAAAAGCAACTTTAATGTAATAATGGTACCATCTAAATCACTGTGAAATATTGTCCATAAGCGTATTGTATTTTTAGCTGTTTGAAGCTGGTGTACAAAGGTAAAAGACACAAGACCGGGTAGCATAGAAAATAACAGATCTATAACTTCTATTTCTATGTGTATTTGGTCAGGTCTCCCCAAAAAGTTACATATCACAGCTTAAAGCACAACAACACACAAAATGGATGACTTGGTGCACAAAAAACAGAATGGATGACGTAGTGCACAGAATGGATGACGTAGTGCACAGAATGGATGACGTAGTGCACATAATGGATGACGTAGTGCACAAAATGGATGACGTAGTGCACAAAATGGATGACGTAGTGCACAAAATGGATGACGTAGTGCACAAAAAAAAACAGAATGGATGACGTAGTGCACAAAAAAAAACAGAATGGATGACGTAGTGCACAAAAAAACAGAATGGATGACGTAGTGCACAAAAAACAGAATGGATGACGTAGTGCACAAAAAACAGAATGGATGATGTAGTGCACAAAAAACAGAATGGATGATGTAGTGCACAGAATGGATGATGTAGTGCACAAAAAAACAGAATGGATGACGTAGTGCACAAAAAAACAGAATGGATGATGTAGTGCACAAAAAACAGAATGGATGACGTAGTGCACAAAAAACAGAATGGATGACGTAGTGCACAAAAAAACAGAATGGATGACGTAGTGCACAAAAAACAGAATGGATGATGTAGTGCACAAAAAACAGAATGGATGATGTAGTGCACAAAAAACAGAATGGATGACGTAGTGCACAAAAAAACAGAATGGATGACGTAGTGCACAAAAAAACAGAATGGATGACGTAGTGCACAAAAAACAGAATGGATGATGTAGTGCACAAAAAACAGAATGGATGATGTAGTGCACAAAAAACAGAATGGATGACGTAGTGCACAAAAAACAGAATGGATGACGTAGTGCACAAAAAAACAGAATGGATGACGTAGTGCACAAAAAAACAGAATGGATGACGTAGTGTACAAAAACAGAATGGATGACGTAGTGCACAAAATGGATGACGTAGTGCACAAAAAAACAGAATGGATGACGTAGTGCACAAAAAAACAGAATGGATGACGTAGTGCACGAAAAAACAGAATGGATGACGTAGTGCATAGAATGGATGACGTAGTGCACAAAAAACAGAATGGATGACGTAGTGCACAAAAAACAGAATGGATGACGTAGTGCACAAAAAAACAGAATGGATGACGTAGTGCACAGAATGGATGACGTAGTGCACAAAAAACAGAATGGATGATGTAGTTCACAAAAAACAGAATGGATGATGTAGTGCACAAAAAAAACAGAATGGATGATGTAGTGCACAAAAAAACAGAATGGATGATGTAGTGCACAAAAAAACAGAATGGATGACGTAGTGCACAAAAAACAGAATGGATGATGTAGTGCACAAAAAAACAGAATGGATGACGTAGTGCACAAAAAACAGAATGGATGACGTAGTGCACAAAAAACAGAATGGATGACGTAGTGCACAAAAAACAGAATGGATGACGTAGTGCACAAAAAACAGAATGGTTGACGTAGTGCACAAAAAACAGAATGGATGACGTAGTGCACAAAAAACAGAATGGATGACGTAGTGCACAAAAAACAGAATGGATGATGTAGTGCACAAAAAACAGAATGGATGACGTAGTGCACAAAAAACAGAATGGATGACGTAGTGCACAAAAAACAGAATGGATGACGTAGTGCACAAAAAAACAGAATGGATGATGTAGTGCACAAAAAACAGAATGGATGATGTAGTGCACAGAATGGATGACGTAGTGCACAAAAAACAGAATGGATGACGTAGTGCACAAAAAACAGAATGGATGACGTAGTGCACAAACAACAGAATGGATGACGTAGTGCACAAACAACAGAATGGATGACGTAGTGCACAGAATGGATGACGTAGTGCACAAACAACAGAATGGATGACGTAGTGCACAGAATGGATGACGTAGTGCACAGAATGGATGACAGTGTACAAAACAGGGATCTGTTTCAGAAGTGTCCGTCTCCTCGTGAACTGTGTAAAGTCCCCCACACATTTACACTGTTTCATTGGTTCCCATCTTCTGGTCCCCAGCCAACTATATGGACAACTGGAAGTGTACAGGCATCCTGAAGGGAGACGGAAGTCCGGTCAACGGGTCGTCAGGACAACCCGGTGCCATGAATACCATGGTGGGGTCCACTGTCCAGACCTCCCAGAATGCACTGAACGGCTCTGCTGCAGGAAGGTAGGAGGCCGCGCCCGCTGTCGGCCGGCCAGAGCTGGCGACTGACTTGCCTGCCTCACTGCTTTACTGTCTCTGGGCCTGACTGACACTGCAGCGCTGACCCCTCCCTGGGTCAACTGACACTGTGTGTTGCGCTCATGCAAAGAGCTTGGCTTGTGGCAAGGCCCAGCAGACCAGACCCAGCACGTAGGCCTGCTCCCTGTGGCAGGTCTGTCTGCTCGTCATAAAAGGACCGTTTGGGAGGGCTATTTGCTACAGTTTTTTAAATGTTCGTACAACAGCAGACTGATGTTTGGATTGTACAATAATTTATGGTAATTGTTTATTGACACCATTTTATGTTGATTGGAACATGAATGTTATTTTGAAGAATATAAACATTTTTTACATGTTAGATGAGTCGTTCCAGATGTCTGTGGTCCTCACATAATGCCCTGGAAATGGTCATCATGTCTAGACATTCACATACCAGGGCCAAACATACAGGCTAAATTGAATAATTGACTCTTTTGATGTAATCTTATAATAGCATGTGTAGAATGTTTGGATGGCATATTGATAAATAATAAACGTATATTTTCAATATATAAAACAATTACCAAATCCCTAATCTTTGCATGTTGTAGGAGCATCTGGGATATAATCTGGTAATAATCCCTATTAACCTGCTGGTAATCTGCAATGAATCTGAATGAAATAATGACTGAAGGCTGTTGAGCCATGCTAGTGCTTTAACACCACACATGGCTGAGTTTATATTCAATATTCCACCCTAGTACAGTACATCAACATTCAGTTTATACTCCTAGTACAGTACATCAACATCCAGTTTATACTCCTAGTACTGTACATCAACATCCAGTTTCCAGACATTATACTCTCTCTCCTAGTACAGTACATCAACATCCAGTTTATACTCCTAGTACAGTACATCAACATTCAGTTTATACTCCTAGTACAGTACATCAACATCCAGTTTATACTCCTAGTACAGTACATCAACATCCAGTTTATACTCCTAGTACAGTACATCAACATCCAGTTTATACTCCTAGTACAACATCAACATCCAGTTTATACTCCTAGTACAGTACATCAACATCCAGTTTATACTCCTAGTACAGTACATCAACATTCAGTTTATACTCCTAGTACAGTACATCAACATTCAGTTTCCAGACATTATACTCTCTCTCCTAGTACAGTACATCAACATCCAGTTTATACTCCTAGTACTGTACATCAACATTCAGTTTCCAGACATTATACTCTCTCTCCTAGTACAGTACATCAACATCCAGTTTCCAGACATTATACTCCTAGTACAGTACATCAACATCCAGTTTATACTCCTAGTACAGTACATCAACATTCAGTTTATACAGTACAGTACATCAACATCAGTTTATACTCCTAGTACAGTACATCAACATCCAGTTTCCAGACATTATACTCTTTATACTCTCCTAGTTTCCAGACATTATACTCTCTCCTAGTACAGTCAACATTCAGTTTCCAGACATTATACTCCTAGTACTGTATAATGGTCCATAAGAAAAGCCTAATTATCCCTCACTAGAGGTGACTATTCTGCCCTAAAATCCACTCCGTTCTGCAAGGCCTCTGCTAACCTGTTACATTGTATGGTGTTACGTTTCTCTGTTTTTAATGACAACCTTTTTCTGTACTCCTGTCCAATCTTTGATTTAAAAAAATGCATCGTATTGTGATTCGTTGACGACTGTGTGTTTTGTACAATTTCATTCAGACAATCTAATTTTAAAAAATGAAGCAGTTTGCTTGCGCATTATTGTCCCGTTTTCAATAAGGACTCATCCCTGTGTGGTCTATTGGACGTGATGGGATGCTGCTTGTTGCATGCACACAGGAACGGCCAGAGGATCCCCTTTAGCCCTCGCCTGCGGAGCCTGCCTGCCTGCCCCGAAGACACTCCACCAGCGTGCGTACTGTTAGCCTAAAGCCCGCTGAGCAGCGAGCACGCTGGTGACCATGCATGGACCAGGATGCCACTGCTTCGGCAATACTTCTAATAGGTGTTGCTTTATTACACATCCAATTGTATTTGTCACATGTGCCCGAATACAGCAGGTAAATGCTGATTTTAAAAGCCCTGAAACAACAAAGCAGTTTTAAGAAAATATATATATTTTTTAAGAAAAACAAAGAGCAGCAGTATATAACAATACAGATCTGTAGTTCTGCTGAGTACCTTACCACATAGTCTCCTGTTAGTTCTGCTGAGTACCTTACCACATAGTCTCCTGTTAGTTCTGCTGAGTACCTTACCACATAGTCTCCTGTTAGTTCTGCTGAGTACCTTACCACATAGTCTCCTGTTAGTTCTGCTGAGTACCTTACCACATAGTCTCCTGTTAGTTCTGCTGAGTACCTTACCACATAGTCTCCTGTTAGTTCTGCTGAGTACCTTACCACATAGTCTCCTGTTAGTTCTGCTGAGTACCTTACCACATAGTCTCCTGTTAGTTCTGCTGAGTACCTTACCACATAGTCTCCTGTTAGTTCTGCTGAGTACCTTACCACATAGTCTCCTGTTAGTTCTGCTGAGTACAGAATCTTCTGTTGTGTTAATGTGTCTGTGTTCTGCTGAATACTGTGTCTTCTGTTGTGTTAATGTGTCTGTGTTCTGCTGAATACTGTGTCTTCTGTTGTGTTAATGTGTCTGTGTTCTGCTGAATACAGTGTCTTCTGCACCTCCTCCTAGCCCCCCTTTATTCTGTTCTGTACAGCTGCTGTAGCCTGTTCACCTCCCCTCTTTATTCTGTTCTGTACAGCTGCTGTAGCCTGTTCACCTCCCCTCTTTATTCTGTTCTGTACAGCTGCTGTAGCCTGTTCACCTCCCCTCTTTATTCTGTACAGCTGCTGTAGCCTGTTCACCTCCCCTCTTTATTCTGTTCTGTACAGCTGCCGTAGCCTGTTCACCTCCCCCCTTTATTCTGTTCTGTACAGCTGCCGTAGCCTGTTCACCTCCCCCCTTTATTCTGTTCTGTATAGCTGCTGTAGCCTGTTCACCTCCCCTCTTTATTCTGTACAGCTGCTGTAGCCTGTTCACCTCTCCCCTTTATTCTGTTCTGTATAGCTGCTGTAGCCTGTTCACCTCCCCTCTTTATTCTGTATAGCTGCTGTAGCCTGTTCATGTCTCCCCTTTTCCTATTTTAATTCATTTCTCTGTTTTTGTTTATTTCTTTGTATCCCATTGTTGTCTTGTTTCCTGTCTGTTCCCTGTTTCTTGTTTCAGGTATTTCTTCCCCCCTCTGGATGCCCCCAGGGCAGGGTCCAGGTGGCCACCTGCTGCCCCCCTTCTCTGATAGAGCACTCTGATGCCCAGTTCAGCCCCCACAGCCAGCTCCCCCAGTCCACCATGGCCATCCATGGCCAGCCCCCCCAATCCCCTCTGTCCCTGCACAGACTGTACTCACACTCTAGAGCCCTCAACACCCTGCCTGAACACGACTGACCCTCTAGAGCCCTCAACACCCTGCCTGAACACGGCTGACCCTCTAGAGCCCTCAACACCCTGCCTGAACACGACTGACCCTCTAGAGCTCTCAACACTGACCCTGCCTGAACACAGCTGACCCTCTAGAGCCCTCAACACCCTGCCTGAACACGGCTGACCCTCTAGAGCCCTCAACACCCTGCCTGAACACGGCTGACCCTCTAGAGCCCTCAACACCCTGCCTGAACACGGCTGACCCTCTAGAGCCCTCAACACCCTGCCTGAACACGGCTGACCCTCTAGAGCCCTCAACACCCTGCCTGAACACGGCTGACCCTCTAGAGCCCTCAACACCCTGCCTGAACACGACTGACCCTCTAGAGCCCTCAACACCCTGCCTGAACACGACTGACCCTCTAGAGCCCTCAACACCCTGCCTGAACACGACTGACCCTCTAGAGCCCTCAACACCCTGCCTGAACACGACTGACCCTCTAGAGCCCTCAACACCCTGCCTGAACACGACTGACCCTCTAGAGCCCTCAACACCCTGCCTGAACACGGCTGACCCTCTAGAGCCCTCAACACCCTGCCTGAACACGGCTGACCCTCTAGGGCCCTCAACACCCTGCCTGAACACGGCTGACCCTCTAGAGCCCTCAACACCCTGCCTGAACACGGCTGACCCTCTAGAGCCCTCAACACCCTGCCTGAACAAGGCTGACCCTCTAGAGCCCTCAACACCCTGCCTGAACACGGCTGACCCTCTAGAGCCCTCAACACCCTGCCTGAACACGGCTGACCCTCTAGAGCCCTCAACACCCTGCCTGAACACGGCTGACCCTCTAGGGCCCTCAACACCCTGCCTGAACACGGCTGACCCTCTAGAGCCCTCAACACCCTGCCTGAACACGACTGACCCTCTAGAGCCCTCAACACCCTGCCTGAACACGACTGACCCTCTAGAGCCCTCAACACCCTGCCTGAACACGACTGACCCTCTAGAGCCCTCAACACCCTGCCTGAACACGACTGACCCTCTAGAGCCCTCAACACCCTGCCTGAACAAGGCTGACCCTCTAGAGCCCTCAACACCCTGCCTGAACACGGCTGACCCTCTAGAGCCCTCAACACCCTGCCTGAACACGGCTGACCCTCTAGAGCCCTCAACACCCTGCCTGAACACGGCTAACCCTCTAGAGCCCTCAACACCCTGCCTGAACACGGCTGACCCTCTAGAGCCCTCAACACCCTGCCTGAACACGGCTGACCCTCTAGAGCCCTCAACACCCTGCCTGAACACGGCTGACCCTCTAGAGCCCTCAACACCCTGCCTGAACACGGCTGACCCTCTAGGGCCCTCAACACCCTGCCTGAACACGGCTGACCCTCTAGAGCCCTCAACACCCTGCCTGAACACGACTGACCCTCTAGAGCCCTCAACACCCTGCCTGAACACAGCTGACTGGGAGGATACTCTTCTTCTTAGTGACTAATCAGAAGAAGACCTTCCCCTCTCCCAGAACAGTTTGGTTTGGTGCATAAAACCAGTGAATCTTCATGAGCAAAAATGTAATGATTTCTTAGCCATTTTGTTTACGATAGTCCCTCCATACGTGGTCCTTCTGTAGCTCAGTTGGTAGAGCATGGCGCTTGTAACGCCAGGGTAGTGGGTTCGATCCCCGGGACCACCCATACGTAGAATGTATGCACACATGACTGTAAGTCGCTTTGGATAAAAGCGTCTGCTAAATGGCATATATTATCATATATTATTAAACAGCCCTAGTGCTGACTGACAGTCTGACAGTCTGCCTCCTTGGCAGTCGGCCCAGATGTAGTCTCCCAGAGTTGTGAGTGATGATTCTCTAGATATATTTGATCTGTGTTTTTATTTAATTAAAAACCAACATGCTGGTTTACTACGGTGCCTGGCGGTTCAAACTCACATCACTGTGTTGGAATGTGTCTTTACAAGACCGTGGCTCTGTGGGTGTAATTAATGTGGGCGTAATGCCTGTGTGGGTGTAATTCCTGTGGGTGTAATGAATGTGGGTGTAATTAATGTGGGTGTAATTCCTGTGGGTGTAATGAATGTGGGTGTAATTCCTGTGGGTGTAATTCCTGTGGGTGTAATTCCCGTGTGTTATTCATGTGGGTGTAATTCATGTGCGTGTAATTCCCGTGGGCGTAATTCCTGTGGGTGTAATTCCCGTGTGTAATTCCCGTGGGTGTTATTCCCGCGGGTGTTATTCCCGCGGGTGTTATTCCCGAGGGTGTAATTCCTGTGCGTGTAATTCTTGCGTGTGTTATTCCTGTGTGTGTTATTCACGTGGGTGTTATTCACGTGGGTGTTATTCACGTGGGTGTTATTCACGTGGGTGTTATTCCTGTGGGTGTTATTCCCGTGGGTGTTATTCATGTGGGTGTAATTTCTGTGGGTGTAACTAATGTGGGTGTAATTCCTGTGCGTGTGTTTAATTTCAAGCCTAATGTTGTTGCATTAATGAAATGGGGGCTAGTCGATGCATATGAGAGATTTGAAATAATAAATGCTCATTTAAATGTCAAAACTGACTATGCCATCACCACGGTAACATTAAAACCCAACGCGGTTATACAATGTAGCTGTGTAGCCCATGTATCCCATGCACGTGTGCACTCACAATGTCATCCATGACTGACTACCATGTGAATCATCCTTTACACTCACAATGTGTCATCCATGACTAACTACCATGTGAATCATCCTTTACACTCACAATGTGTCATCCATGACTAACTACCATGTGAATCATCATCCTTTACACTCACAATGTGTCATCCATGACTAACTACCATGTGAATCATCCTTTACACTCACAATGTGTCATCCATGACTAACTACCATGTGAATCATCCATGACAGACTACCATGTGAATCATCCTTTACACTCACAATGTGTCATCCATGACTAACTACCATGTGAATCATCCTTTACACTCACAATGTGTCATCCATGACTAACTACCATGTGAATCATCCATGACAGACTACCATGTGAATCATCCTTTACAATAATACATAGTGATCCTGAGGCATCACATGGTCTGAGCCAGGATTCTGATCTGAAAGCCCTGGGCACTTTACATTCTAACACTGGGTTTATCTCATGAAACTATCAGACTGAGGGCCCTGGGCACTTTACATTCTACCACTGGGTTTATCTCATGAAACTATCAGACTGAGGGCCCTGGGCACTTTACATTCTAACACTGGGTTTATCTCATGAAACTATCAGACTGAGGGCCCTGGGCACTTTACATTCTAACACTAGGTTTCTCTCATGAAACTGTCTTGTCCTTCTCACACTGTACACAAATCACAGCAAGTATCTCTCTGAAGTCTGTAGAAAGATGGGAGTCGGTCAGCATTGGTAGGGTGTGTTGTATTGACTGTGCAGCTGTCAACTAGCCAAGTGATGGCTGCAGCTGCTGTGGGGAACATGTGCTACTCCTGCAAGTTCCTGACCACTCCTCAGACTTAGGATGGATCATATGGTATGGATCCTATTGAATCTGCAACAAGTGCTACACATTTTGAATATATATCATATACATTTCATGAGCAAAAATAATATACAATTTAACTCGAAATGACAACAATTAGTTGACGAGAAGCACTTAAATCCAATGCTATTTAAAAATATATATATATATATTTTACCTTTATTTAACCAGGCAAGTCAGTTTAAGAACACATTCTTATTTTCAATGACGGCCTATACTTTCAGAATATATATGTATGTATGTGAATAGGCCTCTACAATTGGACTAATTATAGTTAAATGACAAGATAACAATCCAATGGTGATACATCCTTTCACACGGTCAGAGAGGTTAGTCCAATCAAAACGTCTCATTCCTGTCTCCGTCCCGCCCACAGTGATGGTCGCTTAGCGCGGGCTTCCTGTGATTGGTCCAACCGAATACAGTGTTTCTCCGAGGCTCCTGCTACGGTTTGTTACCGACAAAAAATACGTTACACTTTCAACTGGCTATGAAAATAGATAATTATCTTAACTTTTAGTTAATTGTGTAAGGAAATAGTCACTTAAACGTGTTGTTACGTTAGAAACAGTAAGGTTACGGTGTCTTGCGGCTCCGTTTCGTCGGTTTTCACTCCGGGAGAGAAGAAGCTTCTTCATTTTGTTGTGAACATTGTAACGCTGTTTTACTTTCGGCATTTTGGGGAAAGTACTGGCCTTTAAACTGTTCAGTAAGTTAGATTAAAAGGTTTATTTGTGTGTACATCCACTTTGGTTAAAGTGTTTGTAGTTAACTATAACTTAACTTGTGTTGACACACAGGAAAGTTTGTCAAGGTAAGTTTTGTCAGGCCACAACGACAAAAATGACTGCCTACATTGACTACATTTATCTATATTTATCTACATTGACTACATTTATCTATATTTGACTACATTATCTACATTGACTACATTTATCTGGCCATCTAATATTCATCTAGATGGGACAATGTGACAGGATCTTGTTTTACTTTGTGTTGTTGGTTAACTTGTTGCTTGGACCGGAGTGAATTGACTGGATATTTCATTTACATTACATTTACATTTAAGTCATTTAGCAGACGCTCTTATCCAGAGCGACTTACAAATTGGTGCATTCACCTTATGACATCCAGTGGGACAGTCACTTAACAATAGTGCATCTAAAACTTAGGGGGGGGTGGGGTGAGAGGGATTACTTAACCTATCCTAGGTATTCCTTAAAGAGGTGGGGTTTCAGGTGTCTCCGGAAGGTGGTGATTGACTCCGCTGTCCTGGCGTCGTGAGGGAGTTTGTTCCACCATTGGGGGGGCCAGGGCAGCGAACAGTTTTGACTGGGCTGAGCGGGAGCTGTACTTCCTCAGTGGTAGGGAGGCGAGCAGGCCAGAGGTGGATGAACGCAGTGCCCTTGTTTGGGTGTAGGGCCTGATCAGAGCCTGGAGGTACTGAGGTGCCGTTCCCCTCACAGCTCCGTAGGCAAGCACCATGGTCTTGTAGCGGATGCGAGCTTCAACTGGAAGCCAGTGGAGAGAACGGAGGAGCGGGGTGACGTGAGAGAACTTGGGAAGGTTGAACACCAGACGGGCTGCGGCGTTCTGGATGAGTTGAAGGGGTTTAATGGCACAGGCAGGGAGCCCAGCCAACAGCGAGTTGCAGTAATCCAGACGGGAGATGACAAGTGCCTGGATTAGGACCTGCGCCGCTTCCTGTGTGAGGCAGGGTCGTACTCTGCGGATGTTGTAGAGCATGAACCTACAGGAACGGGCCACCGCCTTGATGTTAGTTGAGAACGACAGGGTGTTGTCCAGGATCACGCCAAGGTTCTTGGCGCTCTGGGAGGAGGACACAATGGAGTTGTCGACCGTGATGGCGAGATCATGGAACGGGCAGTCCTTCCCCGGGAGGAAGAGCAGCTCCGTCTTGCCGAGGTTCAGCTTGAGGTGGTGATCCGTCATCCACACTGATATGTCTGCCAGACATGCAGAGATGCGATTCGCCACCTGGTCATCAGAAGGGGAAAGGAGAAGATTAATTGTGTGTCGTCTGCATAGCAATGATAAGAGAGACCATGTGAGGTTATGACAGAGCCAAGTGACTTGGTGTATAGCGAGAATAGGAGAGGGCCAAGAACAGAGCCCTGGGGGACACCAGTGGTGAGAGCGCGTGGTGAGGAGACAGATTCTCGCCACGCCACCTGGTAGGAGCGACCTGTCAGGTAGGACGCAATCCAAGCGTGGGCCGCGCCGGAGATGCCCAACTCGGAGAGGGTGGAGAGGAGGATCTGATGGTTCACAGTATCGAAGGCAGCCGATAGATCTAGAAGGATGAGAGCAGAGGAGAGAGAGTTAGCTTTAGCAGTGCGGAGCGCCTCCGTGATACAGAGGAGAGCAGTCTCAGTTGAATGACTAGTCTTGAAACCTGACTGATTTGGATCAAGAAGGTCATTCAGAGAGAGATAGCGGGAGAGCTGGCCAAGGACGGCACGTTCAAGAGTTTTGGAGAGAAAAGAAAGAAGGGATACTGGTCTGTAATTGTTGACATCGGAGGGATCGAGTGTAGGTTTTTTCAGAAGGGGTGCAACTCTCGCTCTCTTGAAGACGGAAGGGACGTAGCCAACGGTCAGGGATGAGTTGATGAGCGAGGTGAGGTAAGGGAGAAGGTCTCCGGAAATGGTCTGGAGAAGAGGGAGGGGATAGGGTCAAGCGGGCAGGTTGTTGGGCGGCCGGCCGTCACAAGACGCGAGATTTCATCTGGAGAGAGAGGGAGAAAGAGGTCAGAGCACAGGGTAGGGCAGTGTGAGCAGAACCAGCGGTGTCGTTTGACTTAGCAAACGAGGATCGGATGTCGTCGACCTTCTTTTCAAAATGGTTGACGAAGTCATCTGCAGAGAGGGAGGAGGGGGAGGGGGCGGAGGATCCAGGAGGGAGGAGAAGGTGGCAAAGAGCTTCCTAGGGTTAGAGGCAGATGCTTGGAATTTAGCGTGGTAGAAAGTGGCTTTAGCAGCAGAGACAGAGGAGGAAAATGTAGAGAGGAGGGAGTGAAAGGATGCCAGGTCCGCAGGGAGGCGAGTTTTCCTCCATTTCCGCTCGGCTGCCCGGAGCCCTGTTCTGTGAGCTCGCAATGAGTCATCGAGCCACGGAGCGGGAGGGGAGGACCGAGCCGGCCTGGAGGATAGGGGACATAGAGAGTCAAGGGATGCAGAGAGGGAGGAGAGGAGGGTTGAGGAGGCAGAATCAGGAGATAGGTGGGAGAAGGTTTGAGCGGAGGGAAGAGATGATAGGATGGAAGAGGAGAGAGTAGCGGGGAGAGAGAGCGAAGGTTGGGACGGCGCGATACCATCCGAGTAGGGGCAGTGTGGGAGGTGTTGGATGAGAGCGAGAGGGAAAAGGATACAAGGCAGTGGTCGGAGACTTGGAGGGGAGTTGCAGTGAGGTTAGTGGAAGAACAGCATCTAGTAAAGATGAGGTCGAGCGTATTGCCTGCCTTGTGAGTAGGGGGGGAAGGTGAGAGGGTGAGGTCAAAAGAGGAGAGGAGTGGAAAGAAGGAGGCAGAGAGGAAAGAGTCAAAGGTAGACGTGGGGAGGTTAAAGTCGCCCAGAACTGTGAGTCTTTGAACATCACAAGGAGGAATCTGCATGTCAAGTCTTTGTCTTTGTTTTAACTACGACACACTTTCCACCATGAACTGAGGTGTTGCTCGTCTGACTGACCTGTTTTATCAGCAATTGTGATTTATGTTTTTTTTCTTTCTTTCTCTCCACTCAGTTGATGGTCTGCAGTAGAACCTGAGGTAGCGGGCTGAACCGTAGCCCAACATCATGACCGAGAGTTTCAGCAACATCGAGGATGAGGCATTCCCCAGTTTCCTGTCGAGCTCTGTGGGCAGCAGCCGTGCCACCCTGGGGAACATCACCCTGGCCTCCACCCTGGGGCTGCCCGTAGCTGCCTCCACCCTGGCTAAAATTAGAGCTGGGGCCGACAACAGGTGGGTCAGCAGCACTGCTTAACATCAACAGCAATGTCACTGGAACACAAGGCCCTGCAGAACTATAGGGGTTCTGGCTCAGTACCTGTCACTGGAACACAAGGCCCTGCAGAACTATAGGGGTTCTGGCTCAGTACCTGTCACTGGAACACAAGGCCCTGCAGAACTATAGGGGTTCTGGCTCAGTACCTGTCACTGGAACACAAGGCCCTGCAGAACTATAGGGGTTCTGGCTCAGTACCTGTCACTGGAACACAAGGCCCTGCAGAACTATAGGGGCTCTGGCTCAGTACCTGTCACTGGAACACAAGGCCCTGTAGAACTATAGGGGTTCTGGCTCAGTACCTGTCACTGGAACACAAGGCCCTGCAGAACTATAGGGGTTCTGGCTCAGTACCTGTCACTGGAACACAAGGCCCTGCAGAACTATAGGGGTTCTGGCTCAGTACCTGTCGCTGGAACACAAGGCCCTGCAGAACTATAGGGGTTCTGGCTCAGTACCTGTCACTGGAACACAAGGCCCTGCAGAACTATAGGGGTTCTGGCTCAGTACCTGTCACTGGAACACAAGGCCCTGCAGAACTATAGGGGCTCTGGCTCAATACCTGTCACTGGAACACAAGGCCCTGTAGAACTATAGGGGTTCTGGCTCAGTACCTGTCACTGGAACACAAGGCCCTGCAGAACTATAGGGGTTCTGGCTCAGTACCTGTCACTGGAACACAAGGCCCTGCAGAACTATAGGGGCTCTGGCTCAATACCTGTCACTGGAACACAAGGCCCTGCAGAACTATAGGGGTTCTGGCTCAGTACCTGTCACTGGAACACAAGGCCCTGCAGAACTATAGGGGCTCTGGCTCAGTACCTTCTAAAGCAGCGTTACTGTTATGTAGCTGTGATCAGTGTTCATAACAATCTGACTACTAAACATGAATCTCCTTTCTCTCCAGAGTAAATGCTGTCCAGGCGTCATATCTGGAGGACGGACCGCTCTCTCTGGCTAACTCTCAGTCCAACAACAAGGAACCGGGACAATTCGCCCTCAGCTTCAAAGATGAGCTGTGAGTATCAAGTTTGTTTTACCTCACGGCGTACTGCCGTCCCCCAGTGCTTTACCTCACGGCGTACTGCCGTCCCCCAGTGCTTTACCTCACGGCGTACTGCCGTCCCCCAGTGCTTTACCTCACGGCGTACTGCCGTCCCCCAGTGCTTTACCTCACGGCGTACTGCCGTCCCCCAGTGCTTTACCTCACGGCGTCCTGCTTTACCTCACGGCGTACTGCCGTCCCCCAGTGCTTTACCTCACGCCGTACTGCCGTCCCCCAGTGCTTTACCTCACGGCGTACTGCCGTCCCCCAGTGCTTTACCTCACGGCGTACTGCCGTCCCCCAGTGCTTTACCTCACGGCGTCCTGCTTTACCTCACGGCGTACTGCCGTCCCCCAGTGCTTTACCTCACGCCGTACTGCCGTCCCCCAGTGCTTTACCTCACGGCGTACTGCCGTCCCCCAGTGCTTTACCTCACGGCGTACTGCCGTCCCCCAGTGCTTTATCAAGCGGTTTGTGATGTGAATATCCTCCATGTTTGCTTCAGTGAAAATGTTGCTCACATGGATCCCCTCTCTGTCTCTCCACCTCTCAGAGATGATGCAGATGACTTCATAGCAGCCCACCGGTTCTCAGACATGCTGGTGAAGGTGAATCTGGACGAGACAGAGCCCAGGACTAGAGCCTCCTCCCTCGGCCCCAACACCCAGACTGGACCTCTCCCTGGAAGACACTCTGACCATGGAGACGGTAACACTGTACCATTTACCTTGGTTTGCGGTTCTGTGTGGCTCAGTTGGTAGAGCATGGTGCATGCAATGCCAGGGTTGTGGGTTCGATTCCAGGGGCCACCCATAAGTCAAATGGTATCCACACGTCACTAAGTGGTTTTGGATAAAAGACTCTGATAAATAGCATGTAGTAGTAGTAGTAGTAGTATATTAGTGTTAGTATTATTATTAGTAGTAGTATTATTATTAGTATTTTAGCATTATTATTATTATTAGTAGTAGTAGTGGTAGGAGTAGCAGTAGTGGTAGGAGTAGCAGTAGTGGTAGTATTATTAGTAGTAGTAGTGGTAGGAGTAGCAGTAGTGGTAGTATTATTAGTAGTAGTAGTGGTAGGAGTAGCAGTAGTGGTAGTATTATTAGTAGTAGTAGTGGTAGGAGTAGCAGTAGTGGTAGTATTATTAGTAGTAGTAGTGGTAGGAGTAGCAGTAGTGGTAGTATTATTAGTAGTAGTAGTGGTAGGAGTAGCAGTAGTGGTAGTATTATTAGTAGTAGTAGTGGTAGGAGTAGCAGTAGTGGTAGTATTATTAGTAGTAGTAGTGGTAGGAGTAGCAGTAGTGGTAGTATTATTAGTAGTAGTAGTGGTAGGAGTAGCAGTAGTGGTAGTATTATTAGTAGTAGTAGTGGTAGGAGTGGTGGTAGTATTATTAGTGGTGGTAGTATTATTAGTGGTGGTAGTATTATTAGTAGAGTAGTGGTAGTATTATTAGTAGTAGTAGTAGTAGTGGAATTATTATTGGCTTGCGAGGTTATCCTGATGTACCACATGGTCTTGATTAACTCTAGTTTATATCATTATGTCCATCAGGCTGGTCTCTGTCCTTCACTAGTTGATCAGTGATGTCCATCAGGCTGGTCTCTGTCCTTCACTAGTTGATCAGTGATGTCCATCAGGCTGGTCTCTGTCCTTCACTAGTTGATCAGTGATGTCCATCAGGCTGGTCTCTGTTCTTCACTAGTTGATAGATCAGTGATGTCCATCAGGCTGGTCTCTGTCCTTCACTAGTTGATATAATATATCATTATGTCCATCAGGCTGGTCTCTGTCCTTCACTAGTTGATAAATCAGTGATGTCCATCAGGCTGGTCTCTGTCCTTCACTAGTTGATAAATCAGTGATGTCCATCAGGCTGGTCTCTGTCCTTCACTAGTTGATAGATCAGTGATGTCCATCAGGCTGGTCTCTGTCCTTCACTAGTTGATATATCAGTGATGTCCATCAGGCTGGTCTCTGTCCTTCACTAGTTGATAGATCAGTGATGTCCATCAGGCTGGTCTCTGTCCTTCACTAGTTGATAGATCAGTGATGTCCATCAGGCTGGTCTCTGTCCTTCACTAGTTGATCAGCGATGTCCATCAGGCTGGTCTCTGTCCTTCACTAGTTGATCAGCGATGTCCATCAGGCTGGTCTCTGTCCTTCACTAGTTGATCAGCGATGTCCATCAGGCTGGTCTCTGTCCTTCACTAGTTGATCAGCGATGTCCATCAGGCTGGTCTCTGTCCTTCACTAGTTGATCAGCGATGTCCATCAGGCTGGTCTCTGTCCTTCACTAGTTGATCAGCGATGTCCATCAGGCTGGTCTCTGTTCTTCACTAGTTGATCAGCGATGTCCATCAGGCTGGTCTCTGTTCTTCACTAGTTGATCAGCGATGTCCATCAGGCTGGTCTCTGTCCTTCACTAGTTGATCAGCGATGTCCATCAGGCTGGTCTCTGTCCTTCACTAGTTGATCAGCAATGTCCATCAGGCTGGTCTCTGTCCTTCACTAGTTGATCAGCAATGTCCATCAGGCTGGTCTCTGTCCTTCACTAGTTGATCAGCAATGTCCATCAGGCTGGTCTCTGTCCTTCACTAGTTGATCAGCGATGTCCATCAGGCTGGTCTCTGTCCTTCACTAGTTGATCAGCGATGTCCATCAGGCTGGTGTGCTATGTTAGCTAACAAACCAACTAACTGAATTTCTCATGTCCCTATCAGATCTCTCTACGGGGCGGCTGGCCTTCACCAACCTGGTTAATAGGGACTTTATGGATCTAAAGGTATCACACTCTCTCAATGTTGTCTCATGTGCTTTTAGAGTGGTCTCCTTGCCCCTGTCCAGACCTTTAGGGTCCAGTATGGGTGGTAGCCACCTCTCCTTCCCCCTGTCCAGACCTTTAGGGTCCAGTATGGGTGGTAGCCTCCCCTTTAGGGTCCAGTATGGGTGGTAGCCACCCCTTTAGGGTCCAGTACGGGTGGTAGCTACCCCTTTAGGGTCCAGTATGGGTGGTAGCCTCCCCTTTAGGGTCCAGTATGGGTGGTAGCCTCCCCTTTAGCATCCAGTATGGGTGGTAGCCTCCCCTTTAGCATCCAGTATGGGTGGTAGCCTCCCCTTTAGCGTCCAGTATGGGTGGTAAGCCTACCCTTTTAGGGTCCAGTATGGGTGGTAGCCACCCTTTTAGGGTCCAGTATGGGTGGTAGCCACCCTTTTAGGGTCCAGTATGGGTGGTAAGCCTACCCTTTAGGGTCCAGTATGGGTGGTAGCCACCCTTTTAGGGTCCAGTATGGGTGGTAGCCACCCTTTTAGGGTCCAGTATGGGTGGTAGCCACCCTTTTAGGGTCCAGTATGGGTGGTAGCCACCCTTTTAGGGTCCAGTATGGGTGGTAGCCACCCTTTTAGGGTCCAGTTGGGTGGTAGCCACCCTTTCCAGGGTCCAGTATGGGTGGTAGCCACCCTTTTAGGGTCCAGTATGGGTGGTAGCCACCCTTTTAGGGTCCAGTATGGGTGGTAGCCACCCTTTTAGGGTCCAGTATGGGTGGTAGCCACCCTTTTAGGGTCCAGTATGGGTGGTAGCCACCCTTTTAGGGTCCAGTATGGGTGGTAGCCACCCTTTTAGGGTCCAGTATGGGTGGTAGCCACCCTTTTAGGGTCCAGTATGGGTGGTAGCCACCCTTTTAGGGTCCAGTATGGGTGGTAGCCACCCTTTTAGGGTCCAGTATGGGTGGTAGCCACCCTTTAGGGTCCAGTATGGGTGGTAGCCACCCTTTTAGGGTCCAGTATGGGTGGTAGCCACCCTTTTAGGGTCCAGTATGGGTGGTAGCCACCCTTTTAGGGTCCAGTATGGGTGGTAGCCACCCTTTTAGGGTCCAGTATGGGTGGTAGCCACCCTTTTAGGGTCCAGTATGGGTGGTAGCCACCCTTTTAGGGTCCAGTATGGGTGGTAGCTACCCTTTTAGGGTCCAGTATGGGTGGTAGCTACCCTTTTAGGGTCCAGTATGGGTGGTAGCTACCCTTTTAGGGTCCAGTATGGGTGGTAGCTACCCTTTTAGGGTCCAGTATGGGTGGTAGCCACCCCTTTAGGGTCCAGTATGGGTGGTAGCCACCCCTTTAGGGTCCAGTATGGGTGGTAGCCTCCCCTTTAGGGTCCAGTATGGGTGGTAGCCTCCCCCTGTCCAGACCTTTAGGGTCCAGTATGGGTGGTAGCCTCCCCTTTAGGGTCCAGTATGGGTGGTAGCCTCCCCTTTAGGGTCCGGTATGGGTGGTAGCCTCCCCTTTAGGGTCCGGTATGGGTGGTAGCCTCCCCTTTAGGGTCCGGTATGGGTGGTAGCCTCCCCTTTAGGGTCCGGTATGGGTGGTAGCCTCCCCTTTAGGGTCCGGTATGGGTGGTAGCCACCCCTTTAGCGTTCGGTATGGGTGGTAGCCACCCCTTTAGCGTTCGGTATGGGTGGGAGCCACCCCTTTAGCGTTCGGTATGGGTGGGAGCCACCCCTTTAGCGTTCGGTATGGGTGGTAGCCTCCCCTTTAGGGTCCGGTATGGGTGGTAGCCTCCCCTTTAGGGTCCGGTATGGGTGGTAGCCTCCCCTTTAGCGTTCAGTATGGGTGGTAGCCACCCCTTTAGCGTCCAGTATGGGTGGTAGCCTCCCCTTTAGGGTCCAGTATGGGTGGTAGCCTCCCCCTGTCCAGACCTTTATGGTCCAGTATGGGTGGTAGCCACCCCTTTATGGTCCAGTATGGGTGGTAGCCACCCCTTTAGCGTTCAGTATGGGTGGTAGCCTCCCCTTTAGCGTTCAGTATGGTTGGTAGCCTCCCCTTTAGGGTCCAGTATGGGTGGTAGCCACCCCTTTAGGGTCCAGTATGGGTGGTAGCCACCCCTTTAGGGTCCAGTATGGGTGGTAGCCTCCCCTTTAGGGTCCAGTATGGGTGGTAGCCTCCCCCTGTCCAGACCTTTAGGGTCCAGTATGGGTGGTAGCCACCCCTTTAGGGTCCAGTATGGGTGGTAGCCTCCCCTTTGGGGTCCAGTATGGGTGGTAGCCTCCCCTTTGGGGTCCAGTATGGGTGGTAGCCTCCCCTTTAGGGTCCAGTATGGGTGGTAGCCTCCCCTTTAGGGTCCAGTATGGGTGGTAGCCTCCCCTGTCCAGGCCTTTAGGGTCCAGTATGGGTGATGGCCACCCCTTTAGGGTCCAGTATGGGTGGTAGCCACCCCTTTAGTGTTCAGTATGGGTGGTAGCCTCCCCTTTAGCGTTCATTATGGGTGGTAGCCTCCCCTTTAGGGTCCAGTATGGGTGGTAGCCTCCCCTTTAGGGTCCAGTATGGGTGGTAGCCTCCCCTTTAGCGTTCAGTATGGGTGGTAGCCACCCCTTTAGCGTCCAGTATGGGTGGTAGCCTCCCTTTAGGGTCCAGTATGGGTGGTAGCCTCCCCCTGTCCAGACCTTTATGGTCCAGTATGGGTGGTAGCCACCCCTTTATGGTCCAGTATGGGTGGTAGCCACCCCTTTAGCGTTCAGTATGGGTGGTAGCCTCCCCTTTAGCGTTCAGTATGGGTGGTAGCCTCCCCTTTAGGGTCCAGTATGGGTGGTAGCCACCCCTTTAGGGTCCAGTATGGGTGGTAGCCTCCCTTTAGGGTCCAGTATGGGTGGTAGCCTCCCCTGTCCAGACCTTTAGGGTCCAGTATGGGTGGTAGCCACCCCTTTAGGGTCCAGTATGGGTGGTAGCCTCCCCTTTGGGGTCCAGTATGGGTGGTAGCCTCCCCTTTAGGGTCCAGTATGGGTGGTAGCCTCCCCTTTAGGGTCCAGTATGGGTGGTAGCCTCCCCCTGTCCAGGCCTTTAGGGTCCAGTATGGGTGATAGCCACCCCTTTAGGGTCCAGTATGGGTGGTAGCCACCCCTTTAGCGTTCAGTATGGGTGGTAGCCTCCCCTTTAGCGTTCAGTATGGGTGGTAGCCTCCCCTTTAGGGTCCAGTATGGGTGGTAGCCTCCCCTTTAGGGTCCAGTATGGGTGGTAGCCTCCCCTTTAGCGTTCAGTATGGGTGGTAGCCACCCCTTTAGCGTCCAGTATGGGTGGTAGCCTCCCCTTTAGGGTCCAGTATGGGTGGTAGCCTCCCCCTGTCCAGACCTTTATGGTCCAGTATGGGTGGTAGCCACCCCTTTATGGTCCAGTATGGGTGGTAGCCACCCCTTTAGCGTTCAGTATGGGTGGTAGCCTCCCCTTTAGCGTTCAGTATGGGTGGTAGCCTCCCCTTTAGGGTCCAGTATGGGTGGTAGCCACCCCTTTAGGGTCCAGTATGGGTGGTAGCCTCCCCTTTAGGGTCCAGTATGGGTGGTAGCCTCCCCCTGTCCAGACCTTTAGGGTCCAGTATGGGTGGTAGCCACCCCTTTAGGGTCCAGTATGGGTGGTAGCCTCCCCTTTGGGGTCCAGTATGGGTGGTAGCCTCCCCTTTAGGGTCCAGTATGGGTGGTAGCCTCCCCTTTAGGGTCCAGTATGGGTGGTAGCCTCCCCCTGTCCAGGCCTTTAGGGTCCAGTATGGGTGATAGCCACCCCTTTAGGGTCCAGTATGGGTGGTAGCCACCCCTTTAGCGTTCAGTATGGGTGGTAGCCTCCCCTTTAGCGGTCAGTATGGGTGGTAGCCTCCCCTTTAGGGTCCAGTATGGGTGGTAGCCACCCCTTTAGGGTCCAGTATGGGTGGTAGCCACCCCTTTAGGGTCCAGTATGGGTGGTAGCCTCCCCTTTAGGGTCCAGTATGGGTGGTAGCCTCCCCTTTAGGGTCCGGTATGGGTGGTAGCCTCTCCCTGTCCAGACCTTTAGGGTCCAGTATGGGTGGTAGCCTCCCCTTTAGGGTCCAGTATGGGTGTCCCTGTCCAGACCTCCCCCTGTCTAGACCTTTAGAGTCCAGTACATGATACCAGAATGTAGTTGTAATTCTGTCTCTGTGATCCAGGTCCGATCCCTCCCAGGCACCGTGGACGACCAGAGTCTGGCCAGTGACGGAGCCGACAGCGACCGCTTCAGTGGGAGTGTCTCCAGCTTCCTGGCCAATGAGAAGCTCATGTCTGTGGACAGCATGAACAGTGATGTCACAGGTGAGGCCCCGCCCCTTTCGTAGCACAGCATGAGGCTTATTCAGGAAGATGCAACGTTACTGATCATTCACATAGAACTGGATAGGGTAGAACAGACATGGGGGGGTTGTTGTCAAAAGGAATAGGAAATTGGGCCAGCTCTATGCATTTAATTTCTATCTACAACATTGAACGTTCACCTTTCTGAACTCCTCTCTGGTGGGGGTTATAGCTGTGTGTTGTGTCTGAACACCTCTCCTCTCTTGTGGGGGTTATAGCTGTGTATTGTGTCTGAACACCTCTCTGGTGGGGGTTATAGCTGTGTGTTGTGTCTGAACACCTCTCTGGTGGGGGTTATAGCTGTGTATTGTGTCTGAACACCTCTCTGGTGGGGGTTATAGCTGTGTATTGTGTCTGAACTCCTCTCTGGTGGGGGTTATAGCTGTGTGTTGTGTCTGAACTCCTCTCTGGTGGGGGTTATAGCTGTGTGTTGTGTCTGAACTCCTCTCTGGTGGGGGTTATAGCTGTGTGTTGTGTCTGAACTCCTCCCTGGTGGAGGTTATAGCTGTGTGTTGTGTCTGAACTCCTCTCTGGTGGGGGTTATAGCTGTGTGTTGTGTCTGAACTCCTCTCCTCTCTGGTGGGGGTTATAGCTGTGTGTTGTCTGAACACCTCTCCTCTCTGGTGGGGGTTATAGCTGTGTGTTGTCTGAACACCTCTCTGGTGGGGGTTATAGCTGTGTGTTGTGTCTGAACTCCTCTCTGGTGGGGGTTATAGCTGTGTGTTGTGTCTGAACTCCTCTCTGGTGGGGGTTATAGCTGTGTGTTGTGTCTGAACACCTCTCTAGTGGGGGTTATAGCTGTGTGTTGTCTGAACACCTCTCTGGTGGAGGTTATAGCTGTGTGTTGTTTGTCCTTCTATTGATTATTGATCTGTTTGATCCCCAGATGACGATGTCGACGTGAACGACCTGCAGGATGAAGATCTGGACCTGTACTTAAACCAGCTGGTGAACCCTGCCATGCAGAGAGGACGGGTGGAGGGACAGGAGATACCTGATGCTGTAAGGCAACCTCTCTCTCTTCCTGCTTTCTTCCCCTCTCCTGGCTCTCTCTCTCCCTGCTTTCTCCCCCTCTCCTGGCTCTCTCTCTCTTCCTGCTTTCTACCCCTCTCCTGGCTCTCTCTCTCTCCCTGCTTTCTCCCCCTCTCCTGGCTCTCTCTCTCTTCCTGCTTTCTTCCCCTCTCCTGGCTCTCTCTCTCCTGCTTTCTCCCCCTCCTGGCTCTCTCTCTCCCCTGCTTTCTCCCCTCTCCTGGCTCTCTCTCTGGGTGCTTTCTTCCCCTCTCCTGGCTCTCTCTCTCCCTGCTTTCTCCCCTCTCCTCTCTCTCTCTTCCTGCTTTCTCCCCTCTCCTGGCTCTCTCTCTCCCTGCTTTCTCCCCTCTCCTGGCTCTCTCTCTCTTCCTGCTTTCTCCTCCTCTCCTCGCTCTCTCTCTCCCTGCTTTCTCCCCCTCTCCTGGCTCTCTCTCCCTTCTTGCTTTCTCCTCCTCTCCTCGCTCTCTCATCCTGCTTTCTCCCCCTCTCCTGGCTCTCTCATCCTGCTTTCTTCCCCTCGCTCTCTCTCTCCCTGCTTTCTTCCCCTCGCTCTCTCTCCCTGCTTTCTCCTCCTCTCCTCGCTCTCTCTCCCTGCTTTCTTCCCCTCGCTCTCTCTTCCTGCTTTCTCCCCCTCGCTCTCTCTCTTCCTGCTTTCTCCCCCTCGCTCTCTCTCTTCCTGCTTTCTCCTCCTCTCCTCGCTCTCTCTCCCTGCTTTCTTCCCCTCGCTCTCTCTTCCTGCTTTCTCCCCCTCGCTCTCTCTCTTCCTGCTTTCTCCTCCTCTCCTCGCTCTCTCTCCCTGCTTTCTTCTCCTCTCTCTCTCCCTGCTTTCTTCTCCTCTCTCTCCCTGCTTTCTTCTCCTCTCTCTCTCCAGCTTTCTTCTCCTCTCTCTCTCCCTGCTTTCTTCTCCTCTCTCTCTCCCTGCTTTCTTCTCCTCCTCTCTCCCTGCTTTCTTCTCCTCTCTCTCTCCCTGCTTTCTTCTCCTCTCTCTCTCCCTGCTTTCTTCTCCTCTCTCTCTCCCCTGCTTTCTTCTCCTCTCTCTCTCTCCCTGCTTTCTTCTCCTCTCTCTCTCTCCCTGCTTTCTTCTCCTCTCTCTCTCTCCCTGCTTTCTTCTCCTCTCTCTCCCTGCTTTCTTCTCCTCTCTCTCCCTGCTTTCTTCTCCTCTCTCTCCCTGCTTTCTTCTCCTCTCTCTCCCTGCTTTCTTCTCCTCTCTCTCCCTGCTTTCTTCTCCTCTCTCTCCCTGCTTTCTTCTCCTCTCTCTCCCTGCTTTCTTCTCCTCTCTCTCCCTGCTTTCTTCTCCTCTCTCTCTCCCTGCTTTCTTCTCCTCTCTCTCTCCCTGCTTTCTTCTCCTCTCTCTCTCCCTGCTTTCTTCTCCTCTCTCTCTCCCTGCTTTCTTCTCCTCTCTCTCTCCCTGCTTTCTTCTCCTCGCTCTCTCCCTGCTTTCTTCTCCTCGCTCTCTCCCTGCTTTCTTCTCCTCGCTCTCTCCCTGCTTTCTTCTCCTCGCTCTCTCCCTGCTTTCTTCTCCTCTCTCTCTCCCTGCTTTCTTCCCCTCTCCTCTCTCTCCCTGCTTTCTTCCCCTCTCCTCTCTCTCCCTGCTTTCTTCCCCTCTCCTCTCTCTCCCTGCTTTCTTCTCCTCTCTCTCCCTGCTTTCTTCTCCTCTCTCTCCCTGCTTTCTTCTCCTCGCTCTCTCTCCCTGCTTTCTTCTCCTCTCTCTCTCCCTGCTTTCTTCTCCTCTCTCTTGCTTTCTTCTCCTCTCTCTCTCCCTGCTTTCTTCTCCTCTCTCTCTCCCTGCTTTCTTCTCCTCTCTCTCTCCCTGCTTTCTTCTCCTCTCTCTCTCCCTGCTTTCTTCTCCTCTCTCTCTCCCTGCTTTCTTCTCCTCTCTCTCTCCCTGCTTTCTTCTCCTCTCTCTCTCCCTGCTTTCTTCTCCTCTCTCTCTCTCTGCTTTCTTCCCCTCTCCTCTCTCTCCCTGCTTTCTTCTCCTCGCTCTCTCTCCCTGCTTTCTTCTCCTCGCTCTCTCTCCCTGCTTTCTTCTCCTCGCTCTCTCTCCCTGCTTTCTTCTCCTCGCTCTCTCTCCCTGCTTTCTTCTCCTCGCTCTCTCTCCCTGCTTTCTTCTCTCTCTCCCTGCTTTCTTCTCCTCTCTCTCTCCCTGCTTTCTTCTCCTCTCTCTCCCTGCTTTCTTCTCCTCTCTCTCCCTGCTTTCTTCTCCTCTCTCTCTCCCTGCTTTCTTCTCCTCTCTCTCCCTGCTTTCTTCTCCTCTCTCTCTCCTGCTTTCTTCTCCTCTCTCTCTCTCCCTGCTTTCTTCTCCTCTCTCTCTCCCTGCTTTCTTCTCCTCTCTCCTCCCTGCTTTCTTCTCCTCTCTCTCTCCCTGCTTTCTTCTCCTCTCTCTCCCCTGCTTTCTTCCCCTCTCTCCCTGCTTTCTTCTCCTCTCTCTCTCCCTGCTTTCTTCCCCTCTCCTCTCTCCCTGCTTTCTTCCCTCTCCTCCTCTCCCTGCTTTCTTCTCCTCGCCTCTCTCCCTGCTTTCTTCTCCTCCCCTGCTTTCTTCTCCTCTCCCTGCTTTCTTCTCCTCTCTCTCCTGCTTTCTTCTCCTCTCTCTCTCCCTGCTTTCTTCTCCTCTCTCTCTCCCTGCTTTCTTCCCCTCTCCTCGCTCTCTCTCTCTGCTTTCTTCCCCTCTCCTCGCTCTCTCTCTCTGCTTTCTTCCCCTCTCCTCGCTCTCTCATCCTGCTTTCTCCCCTCTCCTCGCTCTCTCATCCTGCTTTCTCCCCTCTACTCGCTCTCTCCCTGCTTTCTTCCCCTCTCCTCGCTCTCTCTCCCTGCTTTCTCCCCCTCTACTCGCTCTCTCTCTCTCATCCTGCTTTCTTCCCCTCTCCTCGCTCTCTCATCCTGCTTTCTCCCCCTCTACTCGCTCTCTCTCTCTCTCCCTGCTTTCTTCCCCTCTCCTCGCTCTCTCATCCTGCTTTCTCCCCCTCTCCTCGCTCTCTCATCCTGCTTTCTCCCCTCTACTCGCTCTCTCTCTCATCCTGCTTTCTTCCCCTCTCTCGCTCTCATCCTGCTTTCTCCCCTCTCCTCGCTCTCTCATCCTGCTTTCTCCCCTCTCTCGCTCTCTCATCCTGCTTTCTCCCCCTCTCCTCGCTCTCTCATCCTGCTTTCTCCCCCTCTCCTCGCTCTCTCATCCTGCTTTCTCCCCCTCTCCTCGCTCTCTCCCTGCTTTCTCCTCCTCTCCTCGCTCTCTCATCCTGCTTTCTGCTCTCTCATCTTGCTTTCTTCCCCTCTCTCGCTCTCTCTCTCATCCTGCTTTCTTCCCCTCTACTCGCTCTCTCTCTCTCATCCTGCTTTCTTCCCCTCTCCTCGCTCTCTCATCTTGCTTTCTTCCCCTCTACTCGCTCTCTCTCTCTCATCCTGCTTTCTTCCCCTCTCCTCGCTCTCTCATCTTGCTTTCTTCCCCTCTACTCGCTCTCTCTCTCTCATCCTGCTTTCTTCCCCTCTACTCGCTCTCTCTCTCTCATCCTGCTTTCTTCCCCTCTCCTCGCTCTCTCATCCTGCTTTCTCCCCCTCTCCTCGCTCTCTCATCCTGCTTTCTCCCCCTCTCCTCGCTCCCCTCTCCTCGCTCTCTCATCCTGCTTTCTCCCCCCTCTCCTCGCTCTCTCATCCTGCTTTCTCCCCTCCTCGCTCTCTCATCCTGCTTTCCCCCCTCTCCTCTCTCTCATCCTGCTTTCTCCCCCTCTCCTCTCTCTCTCCTGCTTTCTCCCCTCTCCTCTCATCCTGCTTTCTCCCTCTCCTCGCTCTCTCATCCTGCTTTCTCCCCCTCCTCTCTCATCCTGCTTTCTCCCCCTCTCCTCGCTCTCTCATCCTGCTTTCTCCCCTCTCCTCGCTCTCTCATCCTGCTTTCTCCCCTCTCCTCGCTCTCTCATCCTGCTTTCTTCCCCTCTCCTCGCTCTCTCCCTGCTTTCTCCCCTCTCCTCGCTCTCTCATCCTGCTTTCTCCCCCTCTCCTCGCTCTCTCATCCTGCTTTCTCCCCTCTCTCTCTCGCTCTCTCATCCTGCTTTCTCCCCTCTCCCCCTCTCCCTGCTTTCTCCCCCTCTCCTCCTCTCATCCTGCTTTCTCCCCTCTCCTCGCTCTCTCATCCTGCTTTCTCCCCCTCTCTCGCTCTCTCATCCTGCTTTCTCCCCCTCTCCTCTCTCTCATCCTGCTTTCTCCCCTCTCCTCGCTCTCTCTCCTGCTTTCTCCCCCTCTCCTCGCTCTCTCATCCTGCTTTCTTCCCCTCTCCTCGCTCTCTCATCCTGCTTTCTCCCCCTCTCCTCGCTCTCTCATCCTGCTTTCTCCCCCTCCTCGCTCTCTCTCCCTGCTTTCTCCCCCTCTCTCGCTCTCTCATCCTGCTTTCTCCCCTCTCCTCGCTCTCTCATCCTGCTCCTTCCTGCTTTCTTCCCCTCTCCTCTCTCTCCCTGCTTTCTTCCCTTCTCCTCTCTCTCCCTGCTTTCTTCCCCTCTCCTCCTCTCTTTCTTCCTCTCCTGTCCTCTTGTCTCAACACATCTGTTATTTATATTTTATATCTGTTTCTTCATTAATAATAATATTGTATTGATTTTCAGGACCGGCCAGCCAACCAAGACTATTCGTCTCAGCCCGGTTCTACAGAACCACAGAAGAACAGATACCAGTTCCTGGATGACTATGACCAGGTGGATACAACTCCTCCATGACGCTATTACTTTACAGACGGACAGGCAATCGGACAGGCAGTCGGACAGACTGTGTCTCCCATTTAGCATCGACTAATCAGCCGGTTAGTCGGACAGGCAGTCGGACAGACTGTGTCTCCCATTTAGCATCGACTAATCAGCCGGTTAGTCGGACAGGCAGTCGGACAGACTGTGTCTCCCATTTAGCATCGACTAATCAGCCGGTTAGTCGGACAGGCAGTCGGACAGGCAGTCGGACAGGCAGGGGAGTATGATCAGGTGGATACAACTCCTCCATGACACTATTACTTTTATTACTTTACAGACGGGCAGGTGGACAGGCAGGCAGTCGGGCTGACTGTGTCTCCCATTTAGCATCGACTAATCAGCCGGTTACAGACGGACAGGCAGTCGGACAGGCAGTCGGACAGGCAGTCGGACAGGCAGTTGGACAGGCAGTCGGACAGGCAGTCGGACAGGCAGTCGGACAGGCAGTCGGACAGGCAGTCGGACAGGCAGTCGGACAGGCAGTCGGACTGTGTCTCCCATTTAGCATCGACTAATCAGCCGGTTACAGGCGGGTTTCAGTAACTTCATTAGCTGCAGTTATGTTTGAATCATCAGCCTGCTTTGTTTAATGCCAGTGGCGGGTCATTGGTAAAAATAGACAAGAGTAGAGGGCCTAGAGAGCTGCCCTGGGGTACACCACCCTGTTTTACTTTAGAGAAGCTTCCATGAAAGAATGCCAGATTGTGGATTCAGAGCTGGGGTTGAAAAGCGAAAACACAGGTTTCCCCCACCAACAGGTTATGGTCAATATCAAAGAAGATCGATTAAATGTTTTAATGTTCTTCATCCTGATCATATTTTCAAAACAACTAACTAACAATGAATTCATGTTCAGTAATTTAAATTGTAATGTCTTTCTGCACAATAGCGTAAATGCTTCCAATCTGGGAGGTGAACTCGATAAAGTATTGAATAATTTAGTGTTTTGGATGGAATCAAGGCAGGATTTCCCAGATTCCACAAATTTCGACCACCTCTGGCTTGGGAGAGGGCCTGGTTGGCTCCGTCTCTGGCTTGGGAGGGGCCTGGTTGGCTCCGTCTCTGGCTTGGGGGGGCCTGGTTGGCTCCGTCTGGCTGGCTCGGGGGGCCTGGTTGGCTCCGTCTCTGGCTCGGGGGGCCTGGTTGGCTCCGGATCTCTGGCCTGGGGCCTGGCTTGGCTCCGTCTGGCTCGGGGGGCCTGGTTGGCTCCGTCTGGCTCGGGGGGCCTGGTTGGCTCCGTCTGGCTCGGGGGGCCTGGTTGGCTCCGTCTGGCTCGGGGGGCCTGGTTGGCTCCGGGCTCGGGGGGCCTGGTTGGCTCTGGGCTCGGGGGGCCTGGTTGGCTCCGGGGGGCCTGGCTCGGGGGGCCTGGTTGGCTCCGGGCTCGGGGGGCCTGGTTGGCTCCGTCTGGCTCGGGGGGCCTGGTTGGCTCCGTCTGGCTCGGGGGGCCTGGTTGGCTCCGTCTGGCTCGGGGGCCTGGTTGGCTCTGGCTCGGGGGGCCTGGTTGGCTCCGTGGGGGCTGGCTCGGGGGGCCTGGTTGGCTCCGGCTCTGGCTGGGCGCGGCCTGGTTGGCTCCGGCTCTGGCTGGGCGCGGCCTGGTTGGCTCCGGCTCTGGCTGGGCGCGGCCTGGTTGGCTCCGTCTTCTATTTTGTTGGCTATTTCAATGTAGTGGAAAACACTGGTATATTGAAACCTTATTTATGAAGACTAAGAGTTAGCTCTGTCAGCCTATGGATCTGGTTCACAACTATTATTCTTTATTCATCTTCCGGTACAAACTAAACAGGATATTAGTATTGTATTTCAGCCTGGTTTCACTAAGATTGGATTGTTTGTCCTGTCCTGAGGGTTTCCAGATGCCTGACGTGAGGCTGGCTGCTACAGGGATGGACTCGTGTCCCGGCAGTGATGAGGAGGAGGACACCGAGGATGAGCTGGAGGCAGCTAGGAGACACACTTCTACCAGACACAGACTCCTGCTGTCCAGCACCTCCCGACAGCTGGTATGATAATGTCTCTGTTTGTTTCTCTATCTCACTGCTTCTGGTTGACCTGGGTGGTTTTCAGTAGAAAACACTAAGCTGAACAAAGTTACAAAACAGAATGTACGAATCATTTTCAACCAAACCAGTGTTTGATAAGTTGATGTAGCGTTTGGTTTTCAAAATGTTTTCTCCCAAATAGTCCTACTGAACACAGCCCTGTTTTAGCCTGTCGGACCAGAGGTCATTATGTCTGTCTGGGTTAGGTGGGGGAGAGCTACCGTCCCAGCTTCAGACCTGGGCTGGAAGGAGGCAGCTCTGACGAAGAAGTTTACTCTGGTCGTAACCCTCTACCTGGGTTAGAACACAGATACTCTGCCGAGGGCCAAGTCATCAACACTGTAACAGGTAACATACACTGAACAAAAATAGAACGTGTTGGTCCCTGTGTTTCATGAGCTGAAATAAAAGATCCCAAGAATGTTCCATACGAACAATAAGCTTATTTCTCTCGTAATTCTGTGCACAAATTTGTTGACATCCCTGTTAGTGAGCATTTCTCCTTTGCCAAGATAATCCATCCACCTGACAGGTGTGGCATATCAACAAGCTGATTAAACATCATTGCCATTACACAGGTGCACCTTGTGCTGGGGACAATAAAAGGCCACTCTAAAATGTGCAGTTTTCTCACCCAACACAATGCCACAGATCTCTCAAATTTTGAGGAAGGTTACAATTGGCTGACTGCAGAAATCTTCACGAGCTGTTGCCGGATAATTGAAAGTTCATTTCTCTATTATAAGCTGCATCTAATGCCATTTTAGAGAATCTGACTGTTCGTCCAACTTGCCTCATAACCTCAGACGGCGTGTATGGTGTTGTGTGGGTGAGCGGTTTGCTGATGTCAACGTTGTGAACGGAGTGCCCCATGGTGGGGGGGGGTTATGGTATGGTGTTTGCTGATGTCAACGTTGTGAACAGAGTGCCCCATGGTGGGGGGGGTTATGGTATGGTGTTTACTGATGTCAACGTTGTGAACAGAGGCCCCCATGGTGGGGGGTTATGGTATGGTGTTTACTGATGTCAACGTTGTGAACAGAGAGCCCCATGGTGGGGGGGTTATGGTATGGTGTTTACTGATGTCAACGTTGTGAACAGAGGGCCCCATGGTGGGGGGGGGGGTTATGGTATGGTGTTTACTGATGTCAACGTTGTGAACAGAGTGCCCCATGGGGGGGGGGTTATGGTATGGACAGGCATAAACTACGGACAACGAACACCAATTGCATTTTATCGATGGCAATTTGAATGAACAGAGATACCGTGACGAGATCCTGAGGCTGTTCATCCTCCTCCATCACCTCATGTTTCAGCATGATAATGAGATCCTGAGGCTGTTCATCCTCCTCCATCACCTCATGTTTCAGCATGATAATGAACAGAGATACCGTGATGAGATCCTGAGGCTGTTCATCCTCCTCCATCACCTGTTTCAGCACCATTCGTCCTCCTCCATCACCTCATGTTTCAACATAATGAATGCACAGAGATACCGTGATGAGATCCTGAGGCTGTTCATCCTCCTCCATCACCTCATGTTTCAGCATGATAATGCACGGCCCCATGTCTCAGGGATCTGTACATAGTTCCTGGAAGCTGAAAATGTCCCAGTTATTCCATGGTGTGGATACTCACCAGACATGTCACCCATTGTTGTTTGGGATGTTCTGTATCGACGTGTACAACAGCGTGTTCCAGTTCCCGCCAAAATATCCACCGACTTCGCACAGCCGTTGAAGATGAATGGGACAATATTCCACAGGCCACAATCAGCAGCCCGGTCGTCGGTCAGCAGCCCGGTCGTCGGTCAGCAGCCCGGTCGTCGGTCAGCAGCCCGGTCGTCGGTCAGCAGCCCGGTCGTCGGTCAGCAGCCCGGTCAGCAGCCCGGTCGTCGGTCAGCAGCCCGGTCGTCGGTCAGCAGCCTGGTCAACTCTATGTGATGGAGATGTCTCACTGCATGAGGTGGTCCCACCAGATACTGACTGGTTTCCTGGTCCACGCCACTACCTTTCTTATTTTTAAGGTGTCTGAACAACAGATTAGATTAGCGCCTCATTAATTTATTTAAATTGACTGATTTCCTTATATGAACGTGCTGACCTCTGAGTGGATGTTGGTAACCGGTCATCTGTCCTTCGCCAGGAGGAGGAGGAGATGGGAGCAGTGGGAGTGAGGAGGGAGGGAACGATGGCGTGTCCACTCTACCCTCCTCCTCCTCGGCCCAGACCACCTACGATGTGCTGCGGGGGCTGGGGATCCTGGGGGCCAGCGTGCCGGGAGAGAATGCCCAGGACCCTCACTCTCTACTGGGGCTGAGCCGGGGCAGCCTGATGGGGGACCGTGTGGGGCCGGTGGGGACTGGAGAGACCAGCGCTGGGCCCCAGAGGATGTCCCCTGTCAACTGGAGTATGGCCTTAGACAGACAGGAGGTGCTGGTGAGTCTTCTGTTGGTCCTTTTCCATTACAACACCAGTGTGTACTGAGACTGTGTACGTGGCAGGAGTTGTACCTAAGAGGCCAGGAGTTCCTCCAGGTCAGGTCAAGCTGTCAGGATAAACTCCTGGCCGCCCACTACCCCGTGTTCTGTGCTATTTACCGGATGTAATATGGTCACCTGAACTGGTATTGTTACATACAACAGACACTTGGATAATCTTGTCCCCTCCATTAATGTGTGTGTGGTTTGGTTCTGCAGGATGCCATGGACAGCACAGAGTCTACGGTGGCAGGGGAGGGTCAGGGTGTCTTGGATTCTATATATCTGAGGGCTGGTGCTGGACACTGGAGACCTCAGGACATGACCTCTCACCTCCAGACCACACAGAGCAGTTTCCACCTCTCTCAGGTACACTGACAAACCAATATATTTAGGACATGCTGCCCCTCTGGGTTAACCAATACATTTAGGACATGCTGCCCCTCGGGGGTAACCAATACATTTAGGACATGCTGCCCCTTGAGGTTAAAGGACATGCTGTTCCTCTGGGTTAACCAATACATTTAGGACATGCTGCCCCTCGGGGTTAACCAATATATTTAGGACATGCTGCCCCTCTGGGTTAACCAATACATTTAGGACATGTTGCCCCTCGGGGTTAACCAATACATTTAGGACATGATGCCCCTCGGGGTTAACCAATACATTTAGGACATGCTTCCCCTCGGGGTTAACCAATACATTTAGGACATGATGCCCCTCGGGTTTAACCAATACATTTAGGACATGCTGCCCCTCGGGGTTAACCAATACATTTAGGACATGCTGCCCCTCGGGGTTAAAGGACATGCTGCCCCTCGGGGTTAAAGGACATGCTGCCCCTCGGGGTTAAAGGACATGCTGCCCCTCGGGGTTAAAGGACATGCTGCCCCTCGGGGTTAAAGGACATGCTGCCCCTCGGGGTTAAAGGACATGCTGCCCCTCGGGGTTAAAGGACATGCTGCCCCTCGGGGTTAACCAATACATTTAGGACATGCTGCCCCTTGGGGTTAAACATTTTAAGAATCCCAGCATCTCCTAGTTAAAGGTAAAGGTACACCATTATACGGTGTTAGTGAGTTTTCTCCTTCTGTACCAGGTGCTTCCTTCACTTAGCGATGAGGAGGAGGGGAGGGGGAGGCCTGCTGCCCTGGGGCCAAGAGGAGGTCCATGTGGGGACTCCTCTGGTCCTCCTGGCCTGTCAGACACGAGTCAGGGAGAGAAGGATCTCCTCTACATCTCTCTGGAAGCGAAGTACCTCTCTCAGAGCTTCCACCAGGAGGACTCCTCTGACAGCGACTGGAACCACTGTCCTGATAACCTGGACTTCCAACCGGGTAAGTCCCAAACGGCTCCCTGTGTAGTGTCCCCGGTACTAACGGCTCCCTGTGTAGTGTCCCCGGTACTAACGGCTCCCTGTGTAGTGTTTCAGGTACTAACGGCTCCCTGTGTAGTGTTTCAGGTACTAACGGCTCCCTGTGTAGTGTCCCCGGTACTAACGGCTCCCTGTGTAGTGTCCCCGGTACTAACGGCTCCCTGTGTAGTGTCCCCGGTACTAACGGCTCCCTGTGTAGTGTCCCCGGTACTAACGGCTCCCTGTGTAGTGTCCCCGGTACTAACGGCTCCCTGTGTAGTGTCCCCGGTACTAACGGCTCCCTGTGTAGTGTCCCCGGTACTAACGGCTCCCTGTGTAGTGTCCCCGGTACTAACGGCTCCCTGTGTAGTGTCCCCGGTACTAACGGCTCCCTGTGTAGTGTCCCCGGTACTAACGGCTCCCTGTGTAGTGTCCCCGGTACTAACGGCTCCCTGTGTAGTGTCCCCGGTACTAACGGCTCCCTGTGTAGTGTTTCAGGTACAAACGGCCCCCGTCAGTCCCCCCCGATGGACCCCGTCTCCCCCCCGGTGGACCCCGTCAGTTCCCCGGGTGGACCCCGCCAGTCCCCCCGGGTGTACCCCGCCAGTCCCCCCGGGTGTACCCCGCCAGTCCCCCCGGTGTACCCCGCCAGTCCCCCCGGGTGTGCCCCGCCAGTCCCCCCCCCGGGTGTGCCCCGTCAGTCCCCCCGGGTGTGCCCGTCAGTCCCCCGGGTGTACCCCGTCAGTCCCCCCGGGTGGACCCCGTCAGTCCCCCCCGGGTGTACCCCGTCAGTCCCCCCCCCGGGTGGACCCCGTCAGTCCCCCCCGGGTGGACCCCGTCAGTCCCCCCGGGTGGACCCCGTCAGTGTCCCCCGGGTGGACCCCGTCAGTCCCCCGGGTGGACCCCGTCAGTCCCCCCCGGGTGGACCCCGTCAGTCCCCCCGGGTGGACCCCGTCAGTCTCCCCGGTGGACCCCGTCAGTGTCCCCCCCGGGTGGACCCCGTCAGTGTCCCCCCCGGGTGGACTCCGTCAGTCCCCCCGGGTGGACCCCGTCAGTCCCCCCCGGGTGGACCCCGTCAGTCCCCCCGGGTGGACCCCGTCAGTCCCCCGGGTGGACCCCGTCAGTGGACCCCGTCAGTCCCCCCGGGTGGACCCCGTCAGTGGACCCCGTCAGTCCCCCCGGGTGGACCCCGTCAGTGTCCCCCCTTGGGTGGACCCCGTCATGATCCCCGGGTGGACCCCTTTCAGTCCCCCCCTTGGGTGGACCCCGTCAGTGTCCCCCCAGGTGGACCCCACTGTGTCCCCCGAAGTGGACCCCGGTCCCCCCCGGGTGGACCCCGTCAGTGGACCCCGTCAGTCCCCCGGTGGACCCCCAGATTAGTGTCCCCCTCCATCAAGGGTGGACCCCGATGCATAATCCCCCCGGGTGGACCCCACAGTGTCCCCCCCCCCCGCCGGTATGGACCCCGTAGTCCCCCCGGGTACCCTATCAGTCCCCGGTGGACCCCTTTCCCCAGGAGAACCCCGTGTCCCCCCCCCCCGGGTCACCCCGTAACCCCCCCGGGTGGACCCCTAAATGGTGGACCCCTACAGTGTCCCCCCGGGTGGACCCCTATTCCCCCGGGTGGACCCCGTCAGTGGACCCCGTCAGTCCCCCCGGGTGGACCCCGTCCAGTGTCCCCCCCCCCCGGGTGGACCCCCGTCAGTTCCCTACAGGGTGGATGATTAATGGGTGTGCCCCGCCAGTCCCTGTACCCCGCCAGTCCCCCCAGGGTGTCATGATTAATCCCCCCGATGTAACCCTAGCCAGTCCCCCCGGGTGTACCCCGGGTCCCCCGGGTGTAATGTCAGTCCCCCCCCGGGTGTACCCCGTCAGTCCCCCGGGTGTGATTAAGTCCCCCCCCCGGGTGTAACAACTAGTCCCCGGGTGATCCTTCAGTCCCATGGGTGGACCCCGTCAGTGTCCCCCCGACCGGGTGGACCCCTTACCCCCACCCTGGACCATCAATCCCCCCCCCGGGTGGACCCCGTCTTAGTCCCCCGAGTGGACCCCGTCTATCTTCCCCCCCCGGGTGGACCCCAGTCAGTGTCCCCCCGGGTGGACCCCGTGTGTCCCCCCGGGTGGACCCCGTCAGTCCCCCCGGGTGGACCCCGTCAGTCCCCCCCCCCGGGTGGACCCCGTCAGTCTCCCCCGGGTGGGACCCCGTCAGTCCCCCCGGGTGGACCCCGTCAGTGGACCCCGTCAGTCCCCCGGGTGGACCCCGTCAGTGGACCCCGTCAGTCCCCCGGGTGGACCCCGCAGTGTCCCCCCACCCTCATCCCCCCGGGTGGACCCCGAGTCCCCCCGGGTGGACCCCGTTGTCCCCCCCCGGGTGGACCCCGTTTTGTCCCCCCCGTTGGACCCCGTTCAGTCCCCCCGGGTGGACCCCGTCAGTGGACCCCGTCAGTCCCCCGTGGACCCAGCAGTGTCCCCCCTCCTGGTGGACCCTGGTCCCCCCGAACAGGGTCTCCATCAGTGTCCCCCCGCTCATTGGACCCCGTCAGTCCCCCGGGTGGACCCGTGTCCCCCTGGACCCACAGTCCCCCCGGTGGACCCCGTCAGTCCCCCCCGGGTGGACCCCGTGTCCCCCCCGGGTGGACCCGTCCTTTGAGTCCCCCAGGGTGGACCCCCAGGCATATTGTCAGTGTCCCCCGGGTGGACCCCGTCAGTCCCCCCCGGTGGACCCCGTCAGTGGACCCCGTCAGTCCCCCGGGTGGACCCGTCAGTGTCCCCCCCGGGTGGACTCCGTCAGTGTCCCCCCGGGTGGACCCCGTCAGTCCCCCCGGGTGGACCCCGTTTCCCCCTGGTGGATTGTTGACTCCCCCGGGTGGACCCCGTTCAGTGTCCCCCCTATTGGACCCCGTCAGTGTCCCCCCCCGGGTGGACTCCGTCAGATCCCCCCGGGTGGACCCCGTCAGTCCCAGGGTGGACCCCGTCAGTCCCCCCGGGTGGACCCCGTCAGACTGGGGTGACCCCGTCAGTGTCCCCCCCGGGTGGACCCCGTCAGTCCCCCCGGGGGACTCCCGTCAGTGGATCATCCCCGGTGGACCTCAGTGGACCCCGTCATCCCCCGGTGGACCCGTCAGTATCATGGGTGGACCCCGAATCAGTCCCCCCGGGACCCCGTCAGAATATCATGTCCCCAGGGCCTCGTCAGAATCTTCACCGGTGTAACAAATGTTCTGGGGCCTGAACAAATTTTTTCTGACCCTTGGGCTGTTGCTGCATCACATGATCACAACAGCTGTTAGTCACTCCACTGTCATCCAGGAAGTACCTGGATCTGATGATGATGTGCCTTATCAGCTTAACACCAGATTAGCATCCATCAAGTATTATGCATAATCATTGAAGAACTGTGTTAATGACAGTATAGATTTAGTTAACTATCAACGTAAGGTGACTCTTTCTGCCCAGGAGAAGTGTTCTCACCCCGTAACATAAGGAGACACTAAATGCTACACTGCATTTCTGAGCTCTCTATTCAACTACTGTCTGACAACTAGAATATCATCCTTACAGGGGTCATGATTAATGTCTGATGTAACAACTAGACCCAGGATCCTATCATGATTAATGTCTGATGTAGCAACTAGACCCAGGGGTCATGATTAATGTCTGATGTAACAACTAGACCCAGGATCCTTACAGGGTCATGATTAATATCTGATGTAACAACTCGGCCAGGATCCTCAGGGGTCATGATTAATGTCTGATGTAACAACTAGACCCAGGGGTCATGATTAATGTCTGATGTAACAACTAGACCCAGGATCCTTACAGGGGTCATGATTAATGTCTGATGTAACAACTAGACCCAGGGGTCATGATTAATGTCTGATGTAACAACTAGACCCAGGGGTCATGATTAATATCTGATGTAACAACTAGACCCAGGATCATTACAGGGGTCATGATTAATGTCTGATGTAACAACTTACACTGCTATAAATTCATGGACAGAAAATTAATTTTCTGTGTGACTTGATTTTGGACTGATCCGTCAAGACGCCAACCACGATAAAGGGTTAAACAGGTTTTAAATCAACGGGTGAATTTGATTGAATATCGCTATGATCCACCCTCATCTTAATGACTTAAACAATTGTCTGATTTTTATTGTTAATGACTTAACAGCTGTACCAAGTTGTCCAGCTGTAGTAAATCTTCACTGGTACCCTGGTTTATAGAACAGGGTCTCCATCAGGTCTGTGTGGCTCATTGTCCTCCCTGTGTGTCTGTGTTCCAGCCTCTCACAGTGTGGTCTACCAGAACGAGGAGGGGAAATGGGTGACTGATCTGGCGTGTACTCTCCTTTGAGAAGGAGGTGGATGGACACCAGCTGCCGGAGGTAGCAGACCAGTTCCAGGCTGAGGACTTCGTTCCAGGCAGTAAGTAGAGGGGCTATTGTCAAGCTGTTCTTTCAGCTGTACGTGGAAATAGGGATTTGTGTATTGTTATTTTGGTTCTAACTTGGTGTTCCTCGTAACGTTGGTACCAAAGATCCATTATTAAAACAGCTCGTTTGGATCCTGAATGCTGATTGAACGAAACAGTGTTCCAAACCGTGCTCTATTGGCCGTTAAGTTCCATCTGAGAATGATCACTGTGCCTCATCAGAATATCATGTTGCTGTGCCTCGTCAGAATATCATGTTGCTGTCCCGAATGAGCACTGTGCCTCATCAGAATATCATGTTGCTGTGCCTCGTCAGAATATCATGTTTCACATGATTTTTTTCTCTTCCAGCCTAGCGTTTAGTTTGGTCCAGCCGGGGGTTAATATCAGCCAAGCGTTTAGTTTGGTCCAGCCGGGGGTTAATATCAGCCTAGCGTTTAGTTTGGTCCAGCCGGGGGTTAATATCAGCCAAGCGTTTAGTTTGGTCCAGCCGGGGGTTAATATCAGCCTAGCGTTTAGTTTGGTCCAGCCGGGGGTTAATATCAGCCTAGCGTTTAGTTTGGTACAACCGGGGGTTAGTATCAGCCTAGCGTTTAGTTTGGTACAACCGGAGGGTTAGTATCAGCCTAGCGTTTAGTTTGCTACAGCTGAGGGTTAATATCAGCCTAGCGTTTAGTTTGCTACAGCTGGGGGTTAATATCAGCCTAGCATTTGGTTTGCTATAGCCGGGGCGTTAGTATCAGCCAAGCTGTCTGCCTTTCTGACCTCGGAAACAATGTTTCACTTTGGAATTTAGCTCTCTTTAGTACCAGACATGAACGGTGCCCAGAATAACTTTTTTTTCTGAGTCAGGCGAAATCACGCATCAATGTCATCATCTTGGACTTATCCAAGTTAATGCCAATAGAAAACAAGCTCAAACGAATGCAGCTACTGTCCTGTCATTCCAGGTTCAATGTTTGACGTGACTGAGTCAGCTGAAAAATGTCTGGCTAGCAAGCGACCAGAACGTCGTCCTTTTTCATAGAAACTATGCTGAAATAATTAACGACTGGGTCGGGTCTGTAGCAACGTGACCCAAATCACTAACAACCAGATTTTCTCTTCCTGTGAAATAATCAAAATAACATTTAAATGAAAAGATGTTATCGTTGTTTAATATTATATAATACGCTGTTGTGACGGGCCGAACCCCAGGTAAATGGGTTGACTGGCCCTACGCTGTTGTGACGGGTTGACTGGCCCTACGCTGTTGTGACGGGTCGACTGGCCCTACGCTGTTGAGACGGGCCGAACCCCAGGTAAATGGGTGGACTGGCCCTACGCTGTTGAGACGGGCCGAACCCCAGGTAAATGGGTTGACTGGCCCTACGCTGTTGAGACGTGCCGAACCCCATTTACCAGGGACTGTATTCACCGTACAGCACTGCCTCGCGTGCCTTATGGCTTCATTCAGTGTTTGGAAGAATTCAGATCAGCAGTGTGCTGGAGTTGTCCTGTTTTGTGTTCCAGGTAACACCATAGACAGATCAGCAGTGTGCTGGAGTTGTCCTGTTTTGTGTTCCAGGTAACGCCATAGAGAAGATCATAGAAGACCAGAAGGAGTTTGAGAAGGAGAACCAGTTCATGCAAGAGGAGGTGATGGAGCCTGCCTCCACCAGTCCAGGTCTCCTATCTGACACGTCCTGGAGACTCCCAGCTAGCAGCCACATCCTGATGAGGGCCAGCCAGGTGTCCCAGGAGCTGGACAGAGGGAACCAGAGCTACCTCCGTCTGTCTCTCGGGACCTTCTTCCAGCAGCGCTCTGAGGCCCTGGGCTGTCTAGGGGACGACCGGGAAGACGATGCAGTCAAACGGGTATGGGACTTGTTCAGTGTCCTGTTGACTCCGCTCTGCAGGCCGCTGCTCTACTCTTTCACTATTCACCTAATCTCTTAGGGTTTGGTGTCCTTTCAGTTCAGGAATACGAGGCTTCATCTCGGTCTGGGAAACCTGCCCGCGGTGCGTAGGGGACAGTAGGGAAGCCATGTTTGATAATACCACTGAGGGTTTTCCCCATCGCCCTTCTGACCAGTTTGTTGTTGTATCTTCTCTCCAGCCGTCGTTTGGTTACGTCATCACCTCTCCAGAGAAGAGGGAACCGTTTCCTCTGATTCACCCATCAGACTTCCTGTCTCAGGACAGCTCGGTCCACAACGACACCCTCACACACACTGACCACGACCGCACCATGAACACAGGTACGAACCGTCTGGACGTCCCAGACACTTGTCTGATTCTCACTGTGAGGCCAGGCAGTAAGACACTTATTCCTGATTCCCACTGTGAGGCCAGGCAGTAAGACACTTATTCCTGATTCTCACTGTGAGGCCAGGCAGTAAGACACTTATTCCTGATTCTCACTGTGAGGCCAGGCAGTAAGACACTTATTCCTGATTCTCACTGTGAGGCCAGGCAGTAAGACACTTATTCTTGATTCCCACTGTGAGGCCGTCCAGGCGGTAAGACACTTATTCCTGATTCTCACTATGAGGCCGGCCAGGCAGTAAGTCACTTATTCTTGATTCCCACTGTGAGGCCAGGCAGTAAGACACTTATTCTTGATTCCCACTGTGAGGCCAGGCAGTAAGACACTTATTCCTGATTCCCACTGTGAGGCCGGCCAGGCAGTAAGACACTTATTCCTGATTCTCACTGTGAGGCCGGCCAGGCAGTAAGACACTTATTCTTGATTCCCACTGTGAGGCCGTCCAGGCGGTAAGACACTTATTCCTGATTCTCACTGTGAGGCCAGGCAGTAAGACACTTATTCCTGATTCTCACTGTGAGGCCAGGCAGTAAGACACTTATTCCTGATTCTCACTGTGAGGCCAGGCAGTAAGACACTTATTCCTGATTCTCACTGTGAGGCCAGGCAGTAAGACACTTATTCCTGATTCTCACTGTGAGGCCAGGCAGTAAGACACTTATTCCTGATTCCCACTGTGAGGCCGGCCTGGCCAGCCGGTAAGACACTTATTCCTGATTCCCACTGTGAGGCCGGCCAGGCAGTAAGACACTTATTCCTGATTCTCACTGTGAGGCCAGGCAGTAAGACACTTATTCCTGATTCTCACTGTGAGGCCGGCCAGGCAGTAAGACACTTATTCCTGATTCTCACTGTGAGGCCGGCCAGGCAGTAAGACACTTATTCCTGATTCCCACTGTGAGGCCGGCCAGGCAGTAAGACACTTATTCCTGATTCTCACTGTGAGGCCGGCCAGGCAGTAAGACACTTATTCCTGATTCTCACTGTGAGGCCAGGCAGTAAGACACTTATTCCTGATTCCCACTGTGAGGCCGGCCAGGCAGTAAGACACTTATTCCTGATTCCCACTGTGAGGTCAGCCCAGTACATTCTGACTTGTTTTGGCATCATTTTTCTTACTTGATCAGTCATCTTTATTCCTCATTTTAAAGTCATGAGTCATAATCAGAGTATCACGTACGGTGACTGATACTTCCAATGTGTTGTTTTTGTAGAGGACTTGGACAAGACTGTGGAGGCAGATCCAGACAGGGTGTCACCTACAGGAGATGGCGAGCCAGAGCCTTGTGAATCAGCCTCTTCCCCCCTCTCTGAGGCCCTGCTCTCCCCCAGCCAGACCCTTCCCTCAGCCTCCCCCCTCCCTGATGCCCTGCTCTCCCCCAACCAGACCCTTCCCTCAGCCTCTCCCCTCCCTGAGGCCCTGCTCTCCCCCAGCCAGACCCTTCCCTCAGCCTCCCCCGGCAGCCTGGGCCCCAGCCCCGACACAGACCAGTCTAGCCTCATGTTGTCTATCAGCACCATTGCCTCGGCCATCGCAGATGCCTCCATCTCCTCCGAGCCCTCCCAGCTGGCTGCCATGATCATGGAGCTGTCAAAGAGGAGTAGGTTACAGAGGCAACACCAGAAAGGTGTGCTGGACCTGGACCAGCCCGGACCAGGTTCAACTGGACCAGCCCGGCCCTAACCAGGTTCAACTGGACCAGGTTTCAACTGGACCACCCCGGCCAGGTTCAACTGGACCAGCCCGGCCCTAACCAGGTTCAACTGGACCAGAGAATCCTGCTGGAGACTCTACAGAGGAGCCAGTGTGCCGGGGACCTACTGGAGACTCTACAGAGGAGCCAGTGTGCCGGGGACCTACTGGAGACTCTACAGAGGAGCCAGTGTGCCGGGACCTACTGGAGACTCTACAGAGGAGCCAGTGTGCCGGGACCTACTGGAGACTCTACAGAGGAGCCAGTGTGCCGGGGACCTACTGGAGACTCTACAGAGGAGCCAGTGTGCCGGGGACCTACTGGAGACTCTACAGAGGAGCCAGTGTGCTGGGGACCTCAGTGCCTTCGACATTGAAAAGTACCTGAAGCAGACCGAGGTATCCACCAGCAGCGACAGCGACCAGTCAGGCTCCTCCCACTACACTTTTGACATCCTCGGCTGGGCCGACAGCCTCAACTCCTCCCACAGGAAGTCCCAGGCTGCATCACTTGTTGTTACTGTGGAGAACGAGCTCGGGTTATCAACACCAGGCTACCGAATACCAGGCTAGCACCAAGGGAGAAATCTCCTCTGGCGTAGAGGCGAAGGCGGGTTTGACACAAGGTTACCCTGCTGCTATGACCCGTCCAGTCTCTGCTGGGCTACATCCAGGTTCTGGTCAGAGTGGAGTAGGCCCAGCTAACAAGATGGAGGTGAGGAGGAGAAGTTCCATCCCCCGTCCCAGGGCCAGTTCCATCCCTACAGCCTCTGGCAAACCAGGGAGGAGGTCTGTGGGCTCTGGTCAGTTCTCCTCAACCACCATCTCCCCAGCCAAACCAGCTGCTAACAGGAAGGCTGTAGGGAATAACAGTGAGCCCCAGCCAGCTGGTGTACTAAGCAGGAGCAAAACAGAGAGTGGTGGGCCTGAACTAGGAGCAGTCCGTCCAACACCCAACAACACCCCAGCCCAGAAGGTAGAGGACCCCTCCGCATCTCCTGCCCCAGGCCCTAAGACCTCCCCTGGTCTGAGGAAGGGTCTGTCAGGGCCGCTGTCCCTCAGAGACATCACATCCCCCTCCCAGAGAACCAGGAGGAGCACAGTGAAGACCCACGCTACAGGGAGCAGTACAACCCAGCAGGAGAAACCCAGTGGCCTGGAGAAGAGTGTTGGAGAAGCTCCTCCCAACGCTGTGGCCAAACATGTTGGTTTTACTTCCTCGTGTCACAGCCCCCAGCCTGCTGCTGCACACAGGACGTACGGTCAGTCTCTGGTCCAATCAACAACCTTATTCAGCTCTTCAACTCATTTAAGAGAGGAATAAACATGTTTGTTAACCTTAGCTTAGTTTCGATCCCATTCTTTTCCTGGTCCTTCCGGCCGGATTGGGACATCTGGTTTTTCAATGTTGATTGTAATTTATTTGAGGTGATTTCCTGGTCTTGTGTTCTGCAGATAATGATAAAGGAGGATTTAGTTCATTGGCTAAGGAGTGTATTAATGTCCTGGTCAGGTGATGTTCATTGGCTAAGGAGTGTATTAATGTCCTGGTCAGGTGATGATAGTAATGTGTTGTATTAATGTCCTGGTCAGGTGGTGATAGTAATGTATTGTATTAATGTCCTGGTCAGGTGATGATAGTAATGTGTTGTATTAATGTCCTGGTCAGGTGGTGATAGTAATGTGTTGTATTAATGTCCTGGTCAGGTGGTGATAGTAATGTGTTGTATTAATGTCCTGGTCAGGTGATGATAGTAATGTGTTGTATTAATGTCCTGGTCAGGTGATGATAGTAATGTGTTGTATTAATGTCCTGGTCAGGTGATGATAGTAATGTGTTGTATTAATGTCCTGGTCAGGTGGTGATAGTAATGTATTGTATTAATGTCCTGGTCAGGTGATGATAGTAATGTATTGTATTAATGTCCTGGTCAGGTGGTGATAGTAATGTATTGTATTAATGTCCTGGTCAGGTGGTGATAGTAATGTGTTGTATTAATGTCCTGGTCAGGTGGTGATAGTAATGTATTGTATTAATGTCCTGGTCAGGTGATGATAGTAATGTGTTGTATTAATGTCCTGGTCAGGTGGTGATAGTAATGTGTTGTATTAATGTCCTGGTCAGGTGATGATAGTAATGTGTTGTATTAATGTCCTGGTCAGGTGATGATAGTAATGTGTTGTATTAATGTCCTGGTCAGGTGATGATAGTAATGTGTTGTATTAATGTCCTGGTCAGGTGGTGATAGTAATGTATTGTATTAATGTCCTGGTCAGGTGGTGATAGTAATGTGTTGTATTAATGTCCTGGTCAGGTGATGATAGTAATGTATTGTATTAATGTCCTGGTCAGGTGATGATAGTAATGTGTTGTATTAATGTTCTGGTCAGGTGATGATAGTAATGTGTTGTATTAATGTCCTGGTCAGGTGGTGATAGTAATGTATTGTATTAATGTCCTGGTCAGGTGATGATAGTAATGTGTTGTATTAATGTCCTGGTCAGGTGATGATAGTAATGTGTTGTATTAATGTCCTGGTCAGGTGATGATAGTAATGTGTTGTATTAATGTTCTGGTCAGGTGATGATAGTAATGTGTTGTATTAATGTCCTGGTCAGGTGGTGATAGTAATGTATTGTATTAATGTCCTGGTCAGGTGATGATAGTAATGTGTTGTATTAATGTCCTGGTCAGGTGATGATAGTAATGTGTTGTATTAATGTCCTGGTCAGGTGATGATAGTAATGTGTTGTATTAATGTCCTGGTCAGGTGATGATAGTAATGTGTTGTATTAATGTCCTGGTCAGGTGATGATAGTAATGTGTTGTATTAATGTCCTGGTCAGGTGATGATAGTAATGTGTTGTATTAATGTTCTGGTCAGGTGATGATAGTACATTTACATTACATTTAACTCATTTAATGTAAATGTAAATGTACTATCATCACCTGACCAGAACATTAATACACTCCTTAGCCAATGAGCCAATTACAATAGTAATGTGTTGTATTAATGTCCTGGTCAGGTGATGATAGTAATGTGTTGTATTAATGTCCTGGTCAGGTGGTGATAGTAATGTGTTGTATTAATGTCCTGGTCAGGTGATGATAGTAATGTGTTGTATTAATGTCCTGGTCAGGTGATGTTCTCTGGTTAGATTGTATTAATGTTCTGGTCAGGTGATGATAGTACATTTACATTACATTTAACTCATTTAATGTAAATGTAAATGTACTATCATCACCTGACCAGAACATTAATACACTCCTTAGCCAATGAGCCAATTACAATAGTAATGTGTTGTATTAATGTCCTGGTCAGGTGATGATAGTAATGTGTTGTATTAATGTCCTGGTCAGGTGGTGATAGTAATGTATTGTATTAATGTCCTGGTCAGGTGATGTTCTCTGGTTAGATTGTATTAATGTCCTGGTCAGGTGATGATAGTAATGTGTTGTATTAATGTCCTGGTCAGGTGATGATAGTAATGTGTTGTATTAATGTCCTGGTCAGGTGATGTTCTCTGGTTAGATTGTATTAATGTCCTGGTCAGGTGATGATAGTAATGTGTTGTTTTAATGTCCTGGTCAGGTGGTGATAGTAATGTATTGTATTAATGTCCTGGTCAGGTGATGTTCTCTGGTTAGATTGTATTAATGTCCTGGTCAGGTGATGTTCTCTGGTTAGATTGTATTAATGTCCTGGTCAGGTGATGATAGTAATGTGTTGTATTAATGTCCTGGTCAGGTGATGATAGTAATGTGTTGTATTAATGTCCTGGTCAGGTGATGTTCTCTGGTTAGATTGTATTAATGTCCTGGTCAGGTGATGATAGTAATGTGTTGTATTAATGTCCTGGTCAGGTGATGATAGTAATGTATTGTATTAATGTCCTGGTCAGGTGATGTTCTCTGGTTAGATTGTATTAATGTCCTGGTCAGGTGATGATAGTAATATGTTGTATTAATGTCCTGGTCAGGTGATGATAGTAATGTGTTGTATTAATGTCCTGGTCAGGTGATGATAGTAATGTGTTGTATTAATGTCCTGGTCAGGTGATGTTCTCTGGTTAGATTGTATTAATGTCCTGGTCAGGTGGTGATAGTAATGTGTTGTATTAATGTCCTGGTCAGGTGGTGATAGTAATGTGTTGTATTAATGTCCTGGTCAGGTGATGATAGTAATGTGTTGTATTAATGTCCTGGTCAGGTGATGTTCTCTGGTTAGATTGTATTAATGTCCTGGTCAGGTGATGATAGTAATGTGTTGTATTAATGTCCTGGTCAGGTGGTGATAGTAATGTGTTGTATTAATGTCCTGGTCAGGTGATGTTCTCTGGTTAGATTGTATTAATGTCCTGGTCAGGTGATGATAGTAATGTGTTGTATTAATGTCCTGGTCAGGTGATGTTCTCTGGCTAGATTGTATTAATGTCCTGGTCAGGTGGTGATAGTAAAGTGTTGTATTAATGTCCTGGTCAGGTGATGATAGTAATGTGTTGTATTAATGTCCTGGTCAGGTGGTGATAGTAATGTGTTGTATTAATGTCCTGGTCAGGTGATGATAGTAATGTGTTGTATTAATGTCCTGGTCAGGTGATGATAGTAATGTGTTGTATTAATGTCCTGGTCAGGTGATGATAGTAATGTGTTGTATTAATGTCCTGGTCAGGTGATGATAGTAATGTGTTGTATTAATGTCCTGGTCAGGTGGTGATGGTAATGTGTTGTATTAATGTCCTGGTCAGGTGATGATAGTAATGTGTTGTATTAATGTCCTGGTCAGGTGATGATAGTAATGTGTTGTATTAATGTCCTGGTCAGGTGATGATAGTAATGTGTTGTATTAATGTCCTGGTCAGGTGGTGATGGTAATGTGTTGTATTAATGTCCTGGTCAGGTGGTGATAGTAATGTGTTGTATTAATGTCCTGGTCAGGTGATGATAGTAATGTGTTGTATTAATGTCCTGGTCAGGTGATGTTCTCTGGTTAGATTGTATTAATGTCCTGGTCAGGTGATGATAGTAATGTGTTGTATTAATGTCCTGGTCAGGTGGTGATAGTAATGTGTTGTATTAATGTCCTGGTCAGGTGATGATAGTAATGTGTTGTATTAATGTCCTGGTCAGGTGATGATAGTAATGTGTTGTTCTCTGTAGATGTGTCTCCAGGTACTCCTGTGCATCATGCCGGAGGACCAGAGCAGAGCCAGTGCACCTTCAGACCCTCCACCTCTCCTCTCACCCACTCCTCCCCCTCACAGACTTCCTTCCCCAGCCAAGAAGGGTACACGGCTGCTTCAAATCAATCAATTATTCAATCAATCCGATGTGTCAGGTTGTTGCCCTCTACTGTGTAACTCTACTTCCTAAATCTTCTCTTTCTCTCTGGTGCCCCGACAGGACTGTGTCGCCCCCCTCCCCCAGTATAGGGGACAGGAGACGTCCCAGTGATCTCACTCCTCCCCAGTCTGAGTGGAGCTGTTCCAGCCTCAGCAGACTGACATACATCTCTCTGAATGACAGCACGGCTGTCAACACAACCGGCGTCCCAACTCCTGACAGACACAAGGTATGGTAGGCAGGGACTGGACCTCGTACGGGCTTCTCTTTCAAATAGTCCTTTCCATGTCTCAGTGAGACTCCCATCGGGCAGTTTACAAATGACCAAGAGATCAATCACACGTCGTCTGACCGAGGGCCGGAAGTGATCAGGGACGGCTCCTGAAGCTCTCCTCAGTATGACTTTAATTCCTGTCTTCCTGCTTTTTTATTTTATTTTATTTTATTTCACCTTTATTTAACCAGGTAGGCAAGTTGAGAACAAGTTCTCATTTACAATTGCGACCTGGCCAAGATAAAGCAAAGCAGTTCGACAGATACAACGACACAGAGTTACACATGGAGTAAAACAAACATACAGTCAATAATACAGTATAAACAAGTCTATATACAATGTGAGCAAATCAGGTGAGAAGGGAGGTAAAGGCAAAAAAGGCCATGGTGGCAAAGTAAATACAATATAGCAAGTAAAACACTGGAATGGTAGTTTTGCAATGGAAGAATGTGCAAAGTAGACATAAAAATAATGGGGTGCAAAGGAGCAAAATAAATAAATAAATAAAATACAGTTGGGAAAGAGGTAGTTGTTTGGGCTAAATTATAGGTGGGCTATGTACAGGTGCAGTAATCTGTAAGATGCTCTGACAGTTGGTGCTTAAAGCTAGTGAGGGAGATAAGTGTTTCCAGTTTCAGAGATTTTTGCAGTTCGTTCCAGTCACTGGCAGCAGAGAACTGGAAGGAGAGGCGGCCAAAGAAAGAATTGGTTTTGGGGGTGACCAGAGAGATATACCTGCTGGAGCGAGTGCTACAGGTGGGAGATGCTATGGTGACCAGCGAGCTGAGATAAGGGGGACTTTACCTAGCAGGGTCTTGTAGATGACATGGAGCCAGTGGGTTTGGCGACGAGTATGAAGCGAGGCCAGCCAACGAGAGCGTACAGGTCGCAATGGTGGGTAGTATATGGGGCTTTGGTGACAAAACGGATTGCACTGTGATAGACTACATCCAATTTGTTGAGTAGGGTATTGGAGGCTATTTTGTAAATGACATCGCCAAAGTCGAGGATTGGTAGGATGGTCAGTTTTACAAGGGTATGTTTGGCAGCATGAGTGAAGGATGCTTTGATGCGAAATAGGAAGCCAATTCTAGATTTAACTTTGGATTGGAGATGTTTGATATGGGTCTGGAAGGAGAGTTTACAGTCTAACCAGACACCTAAGTATTTGTAGTTGTCCACGTATTCTAAGTCAGAGCCGTCCAGAGTAGTGATGTTGGACAGGCGGGCAGGTGCAGGTAGCGATCGGTTGAAGAGCATGGATTTAGTTTTACTTGTATTTAAGTGGAGGCCACGGAAGGAGAGTTGTATGGCATTGAAGCTCGTCTGGAGGTTAGTTAACAGTGTCCAAAGAAGGGCCGGAAGTATACAGAATGGTGTCGTCTGCGTAGAGGTGGATCAGGGACTCACCAGCAGCAAGAGCGACATCATTGATGTATACAGAGAAGAGAGTCGGTCCAAGAATTGAACCCTGTGGCACCCCCATAGAGACTGCCAGAGGTCCGGATAGCAGACCCTCCGATTTGACACACTGAACTCTATCAGAGAAGTAGTTGGTGAACCAGGCGAGGCAATCATTTGCTTAACAGTTCACAGGCAAAACCGTGAGGTCAATGGAGTCCATAGTGTTCGGTACTTAGCGAAAGGAAAATGTGATTTCTGCTTCTGTCTCCGGTGGTAGCTAACATGACACGGCTAGCCATCCCGACCGGGTTAACCCATGCCGTGAGGCTTAAGCTAACTTGGCTAGCCATCCCGACCGGGTTAACCCATGCCGTGAGGTTTAAGCTAACTTGGCTAGCCAGCTGGACCGCTTCATCTGCCAACGTGCAGTTCCCTTTGGCTAGCCAGCTGGAACGCCACATCTGCCAACGCGCTGTTCCCTTTGGCTAGCCAGCTGGAACGCCACATCTGCCAACGTACAGTTCCCTTTGGCTAGCCAGCTGGAACGCCACATCTGCCAACGTGCAGTTCCCTTTGGCTAGCCAGCTGGAACGCCACATCTGCCAACGCGCTGTTCCCTTTGGCTAGCCAGCTGGAACGCCACATCTGCCAACGCGCTGTTCCCTTTGGCTAGCCTGCTGGAACGCCACATCTGCTGAATGTTCCCTTTGGCTAGCCTGCTGGAACGCTACATCTGCCAACGCGCTGTTCCCTTTGGCTAGCTTTCCATACCTGGAGAGGTGGAATCGCTACGGTGACCGGGGAAAGCACACACGTTCTCTGAATAGCTTTGTGCTAGCCAACTAGCCAACTAGACGATTAGCCCATGATTAGACTAATGCTAGCTAGCTTATGGCTACAACTGGGGATAGTAATGTGGGGCGGCAGGGTAGCCTAGTGGTTAGAGCGTTGGACTAGTAACCGGAAGGCTGCAAGTTCAAACCCCCGAGCTGACAAGGTACACATCTGTTGTACTGCCCCTGAACAGGCAGTTAACCCACTGTTCCTAGGCCGTCATTGAAAATAAGAATTTGTTCTTGCAAAGCTAACCTTGCTAGCCAGCTGGAAAGCAAGCTAGCCACTCCAACCACAGACTGTTATCCCTGCAAAGGGAAAACCGAGAGCACCTCTGTGCTCCTAAAACCCTGCCTGGCGTGCAGCGGCTCATTTCCATGCGCAGGTAAAATGGGAGTTCACTCAACCCCGAAGTGCCCTCCGTACCGCAGCTCATCCCCCAACTCTCGTTCAAGTAGCCGGGGCAGGAGGACACATTATCAGTCGCCACCAAGCACTGTCCCCAAACCACCGTGTGTTAACACTGCCCATATCAACAACAAGTATCTGTTGCATCCATGTGTCTTGGAGGACTCAGTGAAAATACAACATGTCACCTCCCAGAAGGCCCTCTGGCTCCACTAACAGACCAGTGTCTTGGAGGGCTCAGTGAAAATACAACATGTCACCTCCCAGAAGGCCCTCTGGCTCCACTAACAGACCAGTGTCTTGGAGGGCTCAGTGAAAATACAACATGTCACCTCCCAGAAGGCCCTCTGGCTCCACTAACCGACCAGTGTCTTGGAGGGCTCAGTGAAAATACAACATGTCACCTCCCAGAAGGCCCTCTGGCTCCACTAACAGACCAGTGTCTTGGAGGACTCAGTGAAAATACAACATGTCACCTCCCAGAAGGCCCTCTGGCTTCACTAACAGACTAGCGGTTATCCATGGTGAGCTTGTTACCTAACCCTGCCAAAGGGAGGTCCCTCCTGTCAACGGCTAACCACTGGATTGGGACTGCAGGCTGTTATGTTGTGTTATAATGGAAAGGGTTTACCCCAGAGGGCTTGATGGCTCATTCCAGAGAGGTGTGGGTACCTCATGGGCACTGTCAAAGGCATCTGTTTGCGATTTCAGTATTTTGGGCTTTCCCTCATACGGTCCTCTGTCAGGCTACCCTGGCTTCGGAGAGCATGTCTATGATACGGAGGCTTCCTCTTTCCCACGGTGAGATGTCGAAAACAACTTTTTGAAAGTGAACTGTTACTTGTGTAAGCCCGGTTCGCTGATGATGAGCGAGAGAGATCTCACCGCGTTTCCCGGCTTGCAAGAGGGAAAGGAGTAGAGGCTTGAGAATGATCAGAGGACAGGTCTCCGACAGATGTTGTGTGATTTGGTTGTCTTCGTTATTTGTGATCGCTTGAGGGAATCCCACTGAGATGCAGTGCCTTCAGTGTTACGGCCTTAATTTAAAATAGATTACATGCGATTTGTCTCTGTCCTACACAAAATGTACAAATGAATAAACGATGAATAAACGATGGAAAAATGTCTTGAGTCGATAAGTGTTCAACCCCTTGTGTTATGGCAAGTCTAGTGTTCAACCCCTTGTGTTATGGCAAGTCTAGTGTTCAACCCCTTGTGTTATGGCAAGTCTAGTCTAACCCCTTGTTCAACTAGTGTTCCCCCTTGTGTTATGGCAAGTCTAGTGTTCAACCCCTTGTGTTATGGCAAGTCTAGTGTTCAACCCCTTGTGTTATGGCAAGTCTAAGTGTTCAACCCCTTGTGTTATGGCAAGTCTAGTGTTCAACCCCTTGTGTTATGGCAAGTCTAGTGTTCAACCCCTTGTGTTATGGCAAGTCTAGTGTTCAACCCCTTGTGTTATGGCAAGTCTAGTGTTCAACCCCTTGTGTTATTATGGCAATGGCAAGTCTAGTGTTCAACCCCTTGTGTTATGGCAAGTCTAGTGTTCAACCCCTTGTGTTATGGCAAGTCTAGTGTTCAACCCCTTGTGTTATGGCAAGTCTAGTGTTCAACCCCTTGTGTTATGGCAAGTCTAGTGTTCAACCCCTTGTGTTATGGCAAGTCTAGTGTTCAACCCCTTGTGTTATGGCAAGTCTAGTGTTCAACCCCTTGTGTTATGGCAAGTCTAGTGTTCAACCCCTTGTGTTATGGCAAGTCTAGTGTTCAACCCCTTGTGTTATGGCAAGTCTAGTGTTCAACCCCTTGTGTTATGGCAAGTCTAGTGTTCAACCCCTTGTGTTATGGCAAGTCTAGTGTTCAACCCCTTGTGTTATGGCAAGTCTAGTGTTCAACCCCTTGTGTTATGGCAAGTCTAGTGTTCAACCCCTTGTGTTATGGCAAGTCTAGTGTTCAACCCCTTGTGTTATGGCAAGTCTAGTGTTCAACCCCTTGTGTTATGGCAAGTCTAGTGTTCAACCCCTTGTGTTATGGCAAGTCTAGTGTTCAACCCCTTGTGTTATGGCAAGTCTAGTGTTCAACCCCTTGTGTTATGGCAAGTCTAGTGTTCAACCCCTTGTGTTATGGCAAGTCTAGTGTTCAACCCCTTGTGTTATGGCAAGTCTAGTGTTCAACCCCTTGTGTTATGGCAAGTCTAGTGTTCAACCCCTTGTGTTATGGCAAGTCTAGTGTTCAACCCCTTGTGTTATGGCAAGTCTAGTGTTCAACCCCTTGTGTTATGGCAAGTCTAGTGTTCAACCCCTTGTGTTATGGCAAGTCTAGTGTTCAACCCCTTGTGTTATGGCAAGTCTAGTGTTCAACCCCTTGTGTTATGGCAAGTCTAGTGTTCAACCCCTTGTGTTATGGCAAGTCTAGTGTTCAACCCCTTGTGTTATGGCAAGTCTAGTGTTCAACCCCTTGTGTTATGGCAAGTCTAGTGTTCAACCCCTTGTGTTATGGCAAGTCTAGTGTTCAACCCCTTGTGTTATGGCAAGTCTAGTGTTCAACCCCTTGTGTTATGGCAAGTCTAGTGTTCAACCCCTTGTGTTATGGCAAGTCTAGTGTTCAACCCCTTGTGTTATGGCAAGTCTAGTGTTCAACCCCTTGTGTTATGGCAAGTCTAGTGTTCAACCCCTTGTGTTATGGCAAGTCTAGTGTTCAACCCCTTGTGTTATGGCAAGTCTAGTGTTCAACCCCTTGTGTTATGGCAAGTCTAGTGTTCAACCCCTTGTGTTATGGCAAGTCTAGTGTTCAACCCCTTGTGTTATGGCAAGTCTAGTGTTCAACCCCTTGTGTTATGGCAAGTCTAGTGTTCAACCCCTTGTGTTATGGCAAGTCTAAGTGTTCAACCCCTTGTGTTATGGCAAGTCTAGTGTTCAACCCCTTGTGTTATGGCAAGTCTAGTGTTCAACCCCTTGTGTTATGGCAAGTCTAGTGTTCAACCCCTTGTGTTATGGCAAGTCTAGTGTTCAACCCCTTGTGTTATGGCAAGTCTAGTGTTCAACCCCTTGTGTTATGGCAAGTCTAGTGTTCAACCCCTTGTGTTATGGCAAGTCTAGTGTTCAACCCCTTGTGTTATGGCAAGTCTAGTGTTCAACCCCTTGTGTTATGGCAAGTCTAGTGTTCAACCCCTTGTGTTATGGCAAGTCTAGTGTTCAACCCCTTGTGTTATGGCAAGTCTAGTGTTCAACCCCTTGTGTTATGGCAAGTCTAGTGTTCAACCCCTTGTGTTATGGCAAGTCTAGGTCATGATTATCAATGCCCTTAAGTCACAAGTTGCATGGACTCTGTATGCAATAGTGTTTCAAATGATTTTTGAATGACTACCTCATCTCTGTACCTCACAAATACAATTATCTAAGGTCCCTCGGTCAAGCAGCGCACTTCAAACACAGATTCAACCACAGAGACCAGGGAGGTTTTTCAATGCCTCGTAAAGAAGGGTACCTGTTGGTAGATGGGTCAAAATAAAAAATAATCTGACATTGAATAACTCTTTGAGCATGGTGAAGTTATTAATTACACTTTGGATGGTGTATCAATACACCCAGTCACTAAAATGATACAGGCTTCCTTTTTAACTCAGTTGCCGGAGAGGAAGGAAACCCCTCAGTGATTTCAATGGTGATTTCAAAACAGTTAAGACCAAGACCTGAAAATGGTTGTCTGGCAATGATCAGCAACCCATATGACAGAACATGAAGAAGAATGGACCAATGTTGCACAATCCAGGTGTGGAACGCTCTTAGATTTACCCAGAAATACTCAGCAGTAATCACTGTCAACATGTATTGACTCAGGGGGTTGAAGACTTGTCAAGGGCAACATATATTAGTGATTCATTCAAGTCAAAGGGATGTGAATATTTTCTGACGGCGCTGAATCTCTCATCAGAGAACCGAGGTGAAGTAACCTTGAGTTTTGGGTGCTTGTCTTGCTTGTTGTTGCACAATGTTAAGTTGAATGACTGTCATCTGCCTGGAAATACTCAGCTCTGTCATGTCGTGGAGTTACCACATGAAGGAATAACCAACTGACTGTGTGATATCTCTCTCCCTTCCCCAGAGTCATGGCACCATGTCTCTGAGCACCACTATCATCAGGGCCAGTCCCACCCCGCTAGTAGAAGGGGCTGATACCCAGAGTCCTACAGGTCAGGAGCTACCTCCTCACCGCTCTACAGACGTCCTCTGTCCTCCTAGACAGTCCAAGAGCCCAGAGTCTCCTCACCACTCGAACGGTCCTCGTAGTGGCTCGGTAGACCTGCGGAGTGGTTCAGGTCTGGGCGTTACACGCAGCCAGAGTGAGTGTAACTATCACTGTGGGAACCATAGAGACTTCAACCAGCAGAAACGCCACTCCGAACCCAACTCGCACCTTCTCAACAAGTTGGATTCTGGCTACTCCAGCAACCTGAATATCCAGCAGCCCAGCGGTATGGGGGGCCAGGGTAACCAGCAGTGGTCTGGGGTCTCAGCCCAGGGGAGTGAGGTCTATCCTGGGGCCAGGACGGGCTTCGGCCTGTCTTCCTCCGAGGACCTGTGCTACATGCCCATCTCCAGCTTCAAGCCCCAGGGCTCCATGGTGGACCTGCCTCCAGGGGTCCCTAGCCTCCTGACGGGGCGCTCCCTCTTCAGCTCCCAGCTGGCACAGCAGAACCTGGGCTCGGATGGAGCTCTTCACTCTGGTCTCCCTCTGCCTGCTCCCTACCACCACATGGCAATAGTAGGGAACGGCCTGTATGGTCACGCTATGTCCTCACGGTTAGGACCCAACGTTGACCCCTCAGTCAGACACCTCCACAGCTCTGGGGGTCTGGGCGTCTCTGGGCCAGGTGGACCAGGAGGTCCCGGGGGTCTGTACCCCTGCTCTAACCCCCACCTCAATCCCTTGGACCCAGGACTGATGGAGGGGAACCCCTACAACCAGCACTGTGTAGCCTCGTGGTCTGACGGCAGCCTTCCTGAACCCACAGGTAAGTCTTCAATCAATTCTGGAATGTTCTCTTGAATCACTCGAGATAAGAGGGTGTGTTGCAGTGGGAAGAGTTCAAAACAGTTCATCTCACTCTTGTAAGCTTTGAGATAACCCCGGACCCCTCTCTCCCTCTCCAATCCTCCAGCCCAGGTCGTGATCCCTGAGGAGCTGAGGTTCCCCCATGCCTGCTGTGTGGGCATCTCCTCTCAGACCTCACTGGGCATCTTCAACCCCTCCGAGCGTTGGCAGCAGGTCTCCATCACCGTCACCAGTCTGGCCATCAACGGAGAGAAGGTGTCATTTTGTTTTCTAATACATTTGTAAAGAGGACAATGATTTAGAGAGAATTGTATGGTCTGAAATAGTGTCATGTGAAAATGTAAAAAATGCTAGAGAATATTTTAAGCAAATTAAGAGCATTAATAGTCCCGGAAATGTAACCACTCCGAAGAACTAGGAACTGCTGTCGAACCGTAATGACCATTTCCTGTCCCACGTTGATAGAACTAGGAACTGCTGTCGAACCGTAATGACCATTTCCTGTCCGACTCAGGTTGATTCATTCCCATACCAGTGGCTGATAGAACTAGGAACTGCTGTCGAACCATAATGACCATTTCCTGTCCCACCCAGGTTGAGTCATTCCCGTACCAGTGGCTGATAGAACTAGGAACTGCTGTCGAACCGTAATGACCATTTCCTGTCCCACGTTGATAGAACTAGGAACTGCTGTCGAACCGTAATGACCATTTCCTGTCCCACGTTGATAGAACTAGTCATTCCCGTAATGACCATTTCCTGCCCACGTGATAGAACTAGGAACTGCTGTCGAACCGTAATGACCATTTCCTGTCCCATAGAACTAGGTTGACTCATTCCCGTACCATTTCCTGTTCCACGTTGATAGAACTAGGAACTGCTGTCGAACCGTAATGACCATTTCCTGTCCCACCCAGTTGAGTAGAACTAGGAACTGCTGTCGAACCGTAATGACCATTTCCTGTCCCACGTTGATAGAACTAGGAACTGCTGTCGAACCGTAATGACCATTTCCTGTCCCACCCAGGTTGAGTCATTCCCGTACCAGTGGCTGATAGAACTAGGAACTGCTGTCGAACCGTAATGACCATTTCCTGTCCCACCCAGGTTGAGTCATTCCCGTACCAGGGGCTGATAGAACTAGGAACTGCTGTCGAACCGTAATGACCATTTCCTGTCCCACCCAGGTTGAGTCATTCCAGTGGCTGATAGAACTAGGAACTGCTGTCGAACCGTAATGACCATTTCCTGTCCCACCCAGGTTGAGTCATATCCCGTAGTGGTTGATAGTGAAGAACTGAACTTCCTGTCCCACCCAGGTTGACCATTCCCTGTCCAGTGGCTGATAGAACTAGGAACTGCTGTCGAACCGTAATGACCACTTCCTGTCCCACCCAGGTTGAGTCATTCCCCAGTGGCTGACCAGTGGTTGATAGTGAAGAACTAGGAACTGCTGTCGAACCATAATGACCACTTCCTGTCCCACCCAGGTTGAGTCATTCCCATACCAGTGGTTGATAGAACTAGGAACTGCTGTCACACCGTAATGACCACTTCCTGTCCCACCCAGGTTGAGTCCCCGTACCAGTGGCTGATAGAACTAGGAACTGCTGTCGAACCATAATGACCACTTCCTGTCCCACCCAGGTTGAGTCATTCCCATACCAGTGGCTGATAGAACTAGGAACTGCTGTCGAACCATAATGACCACTTCCTGTCCCACCCAGGTTGAGTCATTCCCATACCAGTGGCTGATAGAACTAGGAACTGCTGTCGAACCATAATGACCATTTCCTGTCCCACCCAGGTTGAGTCATTCCCGTACCAGTGGTTGATAGAACTAGGAACTGCTGTCGAACCATAATGACCATTTCCTGTCCCACCCAGGTTGAGTCATTCCCGTACCAGTGGCTGATAGAACTAGGAACTGCTGTCGAACCATAATGACCATTCCTGTCCCACCCAGGTTGTCCCCACCAGTGGCTGATAGAACTAGGAACTGCTGTCGAACCATAATGACCATTTCCTGTCCCACCCAGGTTGAGTCATTCCCGTACCAGTGGTTGATAGTGAAGAACAAGACCATCATTGGCCCTAAGAGCACGGAGGAGCAGAAGGTGTTGTTCATCCCACCTCAGGCCGGGGTGTACCAAGCTGTCCTCAGTGTCTCCTCCTGGCCTGCCTCCGCTGAGGCCCAGGCTGTCGCCCGCGCCGAGGTGTTCGCCAAGAGGGTGGTCCTCGTCGCCATGGCAGAGAACCCTGCTCTGGAGGTAAGGGGGGTGTGGCTGATCAGTTGTTGGCTTGAGTCCCAAGATTGACTAATGTCGATCATTAGTTAGCTTTGAGTCCATGTCAGGACAGGAAGGACACCTACTACGTGGGCATACTTCCTGTTTGGTTGGTTTTACTTCTTATATTTCAGTGTTTTGATATAACAGTTGTGAAAAACCTCATGGTTTCTGTTCTAGTTGGTTAATATCAGTTATTTTGTTTCTCCACTGTGTTCTGGGTGGTTTCTCCACTGTGTTCTGGGTGGTTTCTCCACTGTAACACACTGTCCTGGGTGGTTTCTCCACTGTGTTCTGTGTGGTTTCTCCACTGTGTTCTGGGTGGTTTCTCCACTGTGTTCTGGGTGGTTTCTCCACTGTAACACACTGTTCTGGGTGGTTTCTCCACTGTGTTCTGGGTGGTTTCTCCACTGTGTTCTGGGTGGTTTCTCCACTGTGTCCTGGGTGGTTTCTCCACTGTGTCCTGGGTGGTTTCTCCACTGTAACACACTGTGTTCTGGGTGGTTTCTCCACTGTGTTCTGGGTGGTTTCTCCACTGTGTCCTGGGTGGTTTCTCCACTGTGTCCTGGGTGGTTTCTCCACTGTGTCCTGGGTGGTTTCTCCACTGTGTCCTGGGTGGTTTCTCCACTGTGTCCTGGGTGGTTTCTCCACTGTGTCCTGGGTGGTTTCTCCACTGTGTCCTGGGTGGTTTCTCCACTGTGTCCTGGGTTTTCTCCACTGTGTCCTGGGTGGTTTCTCCACTGTGTCCTGGGTGGTTTCTCCACTGTGTCCTGGGTGGTTTCTCCACTGTGTTCTGGGGGGTTTCTCCACTGTGTCCTGGGTGGTTTCTCCACTGTGTCCTGGGTGGTTTCTCCACTGTGTCCTGGGGGTTTCTCCACTGTGTCCTGGGGGTTTCTCCACTGTGTCCTGGGTGGTTTCTCCACTGTGTCCTGGGTGGTTTCTCCACTGTGTCCTGGGGGGTTTCTCCACTGTGTCCTGGGGGGTTTCTCCACTGTGTCCTGGGTGGTTTCTCCACTGTGTCCTGGGTGGTTTCTCCACTGTGTCCTGGGTGGTTTCTCCACTGTGTCCTGGGTGGTTTCTCCACTGTGTCCTGGGTGGTTTCTCCACTGTGTTCTGGGTGGTTTCTCCACTGTAACACACTGTGTTCTGGGTGGTTTCTCCTCTCCAGGTGGATGTGGGGAAGTGTGGCAGTCTGGACTTCGGAGACCTGGCAGGTGGCAGTGCCAAAGCTCTCCCTCTGAAGCTGCTGAACAGGACTCAGGCCACCGTACCTATTAGACTGGTTATCAGTGCTGTAAGACAATACAATGCACTACATTACCATACAATACAATGCTATGCAGTACATTACAATGCAGTACAGTACATTACAACACAATACAGTACAATGCTATGTGCTACATTACCATACAATACTATGCTATGCAGTACATTACAATGCAGTACAGTACAATGCTATGCGCTACATTACCATGCAGTACATTACAACACAATACAGTACAATGCTATGTGCTACATTACCATACAATACTATGCTATGCAGTACATTACAATGCAGTACAGTACAGTACAATGCTATGCGGTACATTACCATGCAGTACAATACAGTACAATACAATGCTATGCAGTACATTACAATGCAGTACAGTACAATGCTATGCGCTACATTACCATGCAGTACATTACAACACAATACAGTACAATGCTATGTGCTACATTACCATGCAGTATAATACAGTACATTACAATGCAGTACAGTACATTACAACACAATACAGTACAATGCTATGTGCTACATTACCATGCAGTACAATACACTACAATACAATGCTATGCAGTACATTACGATGCAATACACTACAGTGCAGTACGATGCTATGCAGCACAGTGCAGTGCAGTACGATGCTGTGCAGTGCAGTACGATGCTGTGCAGCGCAGTACGATGCTGTGCAGTGCAGTACGATGCTGTGCAGTGCAGTACGATGCTGTGCAGTGCAGTACGATGCTATGCAGCGCAGTGCAGTACGATGCTATGCAGCGCAGTGCAGTGCGATGCTGTGCAGTGCGATGCAGTGCAGTGCGATGCTGTGCTGTGCAGTACGATGCTGTGCTGTGCAGTACGATGCTGTGCTGTGCAGTACGATGCTGTGCTGTGCAGTACGATGCTGTGCTGTGCAGTACGATGCTGTGCTGTGCAGTACGATGCTGTGCTGTGCAGTACGATGCTGTGCTGTGCAGCTGTGCTGTGCAGTACGATGCTGTGCTGTGCAGTACGATGCTGTGCTGTGCAGTACGGTGCTGTGCAGTACTGTGCTGTGCAGTACTGTGCTGTGCAGTACGGTGCTGTGCAGTACGATGCTGTGCTGTACGATGCTGTGCTGTACGATGCTGTGCAGTACGATGCTGTGCAGTACGATGCTGTGCAGTACGATGCTGTGCAGTACGGTGCTGTGCAGTACGGTGCTGTGCAGTACGGTGCTGTGCAGTACGATGCTGTGCAGTACGGTGCTGTGCAGTACGGTGCTGTGCAGTACGGTGCTGTGCAGTACGGTGCTGTGCTGTGCAGTACGGTGCTGTGCTGTGCAGTACGGTGCTGTGCTGTGCAGTACGGTGCTGTGCTGTGCAGTACGGTGCTGTGCAGTACAGTGCAGTACGATGCTGTGCAGTACAGTGCAGTACGATGCTGTGCAGTACAGTGCAGTACGATGCTGTGCAGTACAGTGCAGTACGATGCTGTGCAGTACAGTGCAGTACGATGCTGTGCTGTGCAGTACGATGCTGTGCTGTGCAGTACGATGCTGTGCTGTGCAGTACGATGCTGTGCTGTGCAGTACGATGCTGTGCTGTGCAGTACGATGCTGTGCTGTGCAGTACGGTGCTGTGCTGTGCAGTACGATGCTGTGCTGTGCAGTACGATGCTGTGCTGTGCAGTACGATGCTGTGCTGTGCAGTACGATACTGTGCTGTGCAGTACGATACTGTGCAGTACGATGCTGTGCAGTACAGTGCTGTGCAGTACAGTGCTGTGCAGTACAGTGCGATGCTGTGCAGTGCGATGCTGTGCAGTGCGATGCTGTGCAGTGCAGTACGATGCTGTGCAGTGCAGTGCACAAGCCCTCTTTGATAGCTATCGTCTTTTGTGTTGTCGTATTTCTAGAACGCCACGGCCTGGCGCTGCTTCACCTTCTCCAAGAGTCCCGTTGCCATGACAGCCGAGGGCCTGCTGCAGGCGGGAACTCTGACATCACTGGCCGCTCCGTCCGTCATGAACCACGTGATGCACGCCAGCTACGGAGAGGTGAGTAAACCCCTGGAGTGGACCTAGTCTCAGTGACTTGTGACTTCAATAGCCGAGTTGTTTGAGGGATGTTTTGGTAATGTTGTGTGTGTTTCAGAATCCAGAGAGCTTCATGGTTTGGGTCCACTTCCACGCTCCACAGAAGTACCAGTCCTGTTCAGGTATGACCCCCTGTCCTGGCTCCATGAATATTAATAAACGAAGATGCCATTCAGCCACCAATCACAGCTGATGACTACAGTGATGTCATACAGGTGGTCTAGGTCCAGCTGATGACTACAGTGATGTCATACAGGTGATCTAGGTCCAGCTGATGACTACAGTGATGTCATACAGGTGATCTAGGTCCAGCTGATGACTACAGTGATGTCATACAGGTGATCTAGGTCCAGCTGATGACTACAGTGATGTCATACAGGTGATCTAGGTCCAGCTGATGACTACAGTGATGTCATACAGGTGATCTAGGTCCAGCTGATGACTACAGTGATGTCATACAGGTGATCTAGGTCCAGCTGATGACTACAGTGATGTCATACAGGTGATCTAGGTCCAGCTGATGACTACAGTGATGTCATACAGGTGATCTAGGTCCAGCTGTTGACTACAGTGATGTCATACAGGTGATCTAGGTCCAGCTGATGACTACAGTGATGTCATACAGGTGGTCTAGGTCCAGCTGATGACTACAGTGATGTCATACAGGTGATCTAGGTCCAGCGGATGAGTACAGTGCGCGGGTGGACATCGAGGTGGACTGTCCAGGCCCCAGTCATGTGATCAGGAGCGTCCCTCTCAGAGCCAGGTCTGGAACAGCCAGAGTACACGCCCCTAAAGACCTGCAGGTAGGAACTGACCCACAGCACTGCTGACATGAGACTAGTCTTTATATTCAGGGTTTAACTGGGAAACCAGTGTGTTGTATTGCCTTAACACATTCCGTATCAGAGTTCGGGTTGACCTTTTGTGTGATGTTCATATTTCTGTCATTCTTTCCTCATATCATTTTTTTTGGGGGGCAGAATGTTAACCTCTCGGCAGTGTTGGGTCAATCAGCACGCAGACTCTGCCTCTGAAGAACGCAGGCAACATTGATGTTCAGCTGAAACTCAAGGTATTCTGTCCCTTTTACTTCCCTGTTTGATCTGTGGTTTGGATAAGCCTGGGGGATGTGGTTTGGATAAGTCTGGGGGATGTGTTGTGGTTTGGATAAGCCTGGGGGATGTGGTTTGGATAAGCCTGGGGGATGTGGTTTGGATAAGCCTGGGGGATGTGGTTTGGATAAGTCTGGGGGATGTGTTGTGGTTTGGATAAGTCTGGGGGATGTGTTGTGGTTTGGATAAGCCTGGGGGATGTGGTTTGGATAAGCCTGGGGGATGTGTTGTGGTTTGGATAAGCCTGGGGGATGTGTTGTGGTTTGGATAAGCCTGGGGGATGTGGTTTGGATAAGTCTGGGGGATGTGGTTTGGATAAGCCTGGGGGATGTGGTTTGGATAAGCCTGGGGGATGTGGTTTGGATAAGCCTGGGGGATGTGGTTTGGATAAGCCTGGGGGATGTGGTTTGGATAAGCCTGGGGGATGTGGTTTGGATAAGCCTGGGGGATGTGGTTTGGATAAGCCTGGGGGATGTGGTTTGGATAAGCCTGGGGGATGTGGTTTGGATAAGCCTGGGGGATGTGGTTTGGATAAGCCTGGGGGATGTGGTTTGGATAAGCCTGGGGGATGTGGTTTGGATAAGTCTGGGGATGTGTTGTGGTTTGGATAAGTCTGGGGATGTGTTGTGGTTTGGATAAGCCTGGGGGATGTGGTTTGGATAAGCCTGGGGGATGTGGTTTGGATAAGCCTGGGGGATGTGGTTTGGATAAGCCTGGGGGATGTGGTTTGGATAAGCCTGGGGGATGTGGTTTGGATAAGCCTGGGGGATGTGGTTTGGATAAGTCTGGGGATGTGTTGTGGTTTGGATAAGCCTGGGGATGTGGTTTGGATAAGCCTGGGGGATGTGGTTTGGATAAGCCTGGGGGATGTGGTTTGGATAAGCCTGGGGGATGTGGTTTGGATAAGCCTGGGGGATGTGGTTTGGATAAGCCTGGGGGATGTGGTTTGGATAAGCCTGGGGGATGTGGTTTGGATAAGCCTGGGGGATGTGGTTTGGATAAGCCTGGGGGATGTGGTTTGGATAAGCCTGGGGGATGTGTTGTGGTTTGGATAAGCCTGGGGGATGTGTTGTGGTTTGGATAAGCCTGACTGTTGGTATGACCTCCTGGGTGGTGCTGACTGTTGGTATGACCTCCTGGGTGGTGCTGACTGTTGGTATGACCTCCTGGGTGGTGCTGACTGTTGGTGTGACCTCCTGGGTGGTGCTGACTGTTGGTATGACCTCCTGGGTGGTGCTGACTGTTGGTATGACCTCCTGGGTGGTGCTGACTGTTGGTATGACCTCCTGGGTGGTGCTGACTGTTGGTGTGACCTCCTGGGTGGTGCTGACTGTTGGTGTGACCTCCTGGGTGGTGCTGACTGTTGGTATGACCTCCTGGGTGGTGCTGACTGTTGGTATGACCTCCTGGGTGGTGCTGACTGTTGGTATGACCTCCTGGGTGGTGCTGACTGTTGGTATGACCTCCTGGGTGGTGCTGACTGTTGGTATGACCTCCTGGGTGGTGCTGACTGTTGGTATGACCTCCTGGGTGGTGCTTGTCTACAGAACAGCGGTGGTGATGGCTGTTTCTCTGTGAGTCCTGTTGACCTGTGTCTGCGTGCCGGGGAGGAGCAAGGCATTGTGGTCTCGTTCACCTCTCAGGGCGGCAGGAAGAACCGAGAGAGGTACTTTTATTTATTTATTTATTTATTTATTTTTGACACACTTCAGAGTTGTGAGCATCTAGCCTTGTAGAAAGCCTTCCACGTTACTCAGTGTTCTGAACATCTAACCTTGTAGAAAGCCTTCTACAGTACTCAGTGTTGTGAACATCTAGCCTTGTAGAAAGCCTTCTACGTTACTCAGTGCTCTTACCATCAAGCCTTGTAAAAAGCATTCTACATTACTCAGTGTTGTGAACATCTAGCCTTGTAGAAAGCATTCTACATTACTCAGTGTTGTGAACATCTAGCCTTGTAGAAAGCATTCTACATTACTCAGTGTTGTGAACATCTAGCCTTGTAGAAAGCCTTCTATGTTACTCAGTGGTCTGAACATTTTGCCTTGTAGAAAGCCTTCTACATTACTCAGTGTTCTGAACATCTAGCCTTGTGGAAAGCCTTCCACATTACTCAGTGTTGTGAACATTTAGCCTTGTAGAAAGCCTTCTACATTACTCAGTGTTGTGAACATCTAGCCTTGTAGAAAGCCTTCCACATTACTCAGTGTTGTGAACATTTAGCCTTGTAGAAAGCCTTTTACATTACTCAGTGTTGTGAACATCTAGCCTTGTAGAAAGCCTTCTATGTTACTCAGTTCTGAACATCTAGCCTTGTAGAAAGCCTTCTATGTTACTCAGTTCTGAACATCTAGCCTTGTAGAAAGCCTTCTACATTACTCAGAGTTGTACTTCAGTGTGTAATCTATCTGTTGCTCTAGGATCCTTGTCCCGGCAGCCTTCTCCCTGTGTGGTTGTTCTGTGTCCTCATGACATTACTCAGATTAAACTCTGAAGTACAACTCTATCTGTGTAATCTATCTGTTGCTCTAAGATCCTTGTCCCGGCAGCCTTCTCCCTGGGTGGTTGTTCTGTGTCCTTGTGTTTCCATGATACTTCCTGTTCTGATGTTTCTCTGTGCTTGACCCTCCAGTGTTCTGACCATCCTGGTGCTGCCGTCTGGTCCTCAGTATGAGGTGGTTCTGAAGGGACAGGTGGTACCAGAGGAGGGGGTGAACCCTGCTGCCCCTGGTCCTGTCTCTGCCCTGGGCATGCTGCCCCACAGTGAGGTGCCCCCCATCCTCTCCAACAAGCAGTTTGTGGCCTGGGGAGGGGTCACGCTGGGCAGGGCTGTGTAAGGGACATTTTACGCTACTCTTCCATGTTAGGCATAATGATTCATCCATACATAGTTGCTCCCGAGTGGCGCAGCGGTCTAAGGCACTGCATCTCACTGCAAGAGGCGTCACTACAGTCCCTGGTTCGATTCCAGGCTGTATCATACCCGGCTGTGATTGGGAGTCCCATAGGGCGGCGCACAATTGGCCCAGCGTTGTTCGGGTTTGGCCGTCGTTGTAAATAAGGATTTGTTCTTAACTGTCTTGCCTAATTAAATAAAGGTTGAATATATTTTGACGGTGTTGTGGTGGTGTTAGAGCTCTGAATGTGGTCTTCTACCTGTACAGACAACAGAAGCTGGTTCTTCGTAATAACTCCCCCAACACAACACATCACCTGCGTCTACTGATCCGAGGACAAGACCACAGCTGTTTCCAGGTAAGAACCAAACCTCCTTGACTTGTCCAGCTCCATGTGGCCTCCAGCTACTCTTCAGATACCAATCACAGCAGCTCTGTGTCAGACGGCTCCTTATCCCTCTCCAGCTACTCTTCAGATACCAATCACAGCAGCTCTGTGTCAGACTGCTCCTTAACCCTCTCCAGCTACTCTTCAGATACCAATCACAGCAGCTCTGTGTCAGACGGCTCCTTAACCCTCTCCAGCTACTCTTCAGATACCAATCACCACAGCTCTGTGTCAGACTGCTCCTTAACCCTCTCCAGCTACTCTTCAGATATCAATCACAACAGCTCTGTGTCAGACTGCTCCTTAACCCTCTCCAGCTACTCTTCAGATACCAATCACCACAGCTCTGTGTCAGACGGCTCCTTAACCCTCTCCAGCTACTCTTCAGATACCAATCACAACAGCTCTGTGTCAGACGGCTCCTTAACCCTCTCTAACTACTCTTCATATACCAATCACCACAGCTCTGTGTCAGACGGCTCCTTAACCCTCTCCAGCTACTCTTCAGATACCAATCACAACAGCTCTGTGTCAGACTGCTCCTTAACCCTCTCTAACTACTCTTCAGATATCAATCACAGCAGCTCTGTGTCAGACGGCTCCTTAACCCTCTCCAGCTACTCTTCAGATATCAATCACAGCAGCTCTGTGTCAGACGGCTCCTTAACCCTCTCCAGCTACTCTTCAGATACCAATCACAACAGCTCTGTGTCAGACGGCTCCTTAACCCTCTCTAACTACTCTTCAGATATCAATCACAGCAGCTCTGCCTGGAGACTCCTGTGGTGTCTCTCTCTCTCTCCATCTGTGTGTCTCTCTCTCTCCATCTGTGTGTCTCCATCTGTGTGTCTCCTGTGTCTCTCTCTCCTCTATTAATGTAATATCTCTCTCCCAGCTCCAGAGTAGTTTTGGACAGGAGGAGAGGTTGACCCGACACAGAGAGCTGTCTATCCGGCCCAGGGAGGATGTTGTTGTCCACCTGCTGTTTGCCCCAACCCGGGTGGCCTGCACCCTGTCCAAGCTGGAGATCAAACAGTCTGGAGTACGGCCCTCACAGCCTGGCATCAAGTTCACTGTGAGGCCCTCTCTACCCTAACTATCCTGGTTTACTGTCTGACCCTCTCTACCCTAACTATCCTGGTTTACTGTGAGGCCCTCTCTACCCTAACTATCCTGGTTTACTGTCTGACCCTCTCTACCCTAACTATCCTGGTTTACTGTGAGGCCCTCTCTACCCTAACCATCCTGGGCCCTCTCTACCCTAACCATCCTGGGCCCTCTCTACCCTAACCATCCTGGGCCCTCTCTACCCTAACCATCCTGGGCCCTCTCTACCCTAACCATCCTGGGCCCTCTCTACCCTAACCATCCTGGGCCCTCTCTACCCTAACCATCCTGGGCCCACTCTACCCTAACCATCCTGGTTTACTGTGAGGCCCTCTCTACCCTAACCATCCTGGGCCCTCTCTACCCTAACCATCCTGGTTTACTGTCTGGCCCTCTCTACCCTAACTATCCTGGGCCCTCTCTACCCTAACTATCCTGGGCCCTCTCTACCCTAACTATCCTGGGCCCTCTCTACCCTAACTATCCTGGGCCCTCTCTACCCTAACTATCCTGGGCCCTCTACCCTAACTATCCTGGGCCCTCTCTACCCTAACTATCCTGGTTTACTGTGAGGCCCTCTCTACCCTAACTATCCTGGGCCCTCTCTACCCTAACCATCCTGGTTTACTGTGAGGCCCTCTCTACCCTAACCATCCTGGTTTACTGTAAGGCCCTCTCTACCCTAACCATCCTGGTTTACTGTCTGGCCCTCTCTACCCTAACCATCCTGGGCCCTCTCTACCCTAACCATCCTGGTTTACTGTGAGGCCCTCTCTACCCTAACCATCCTGGTTTACTGTGAGGCCCTCTCTACCCTAACCATCCTGGGCCCTCTCTACCCTAACCATCCTGGTTTACTGTGAGGCCCTCTCTACCCTAACCATCCTGGTTTACTGTGAGGCCCTCTCTACCCTAACCATCCTGGGCCCACTCTACCCTAACCATCCTGGTTTACTGTGAGGCCCTCTCTACCCTAACCATCCTGGTTTACTGTGAGGCCCTCTCTACCCTAACCATCCTGGGCCCTCTCTACCCTAACCATCCTGGTTTACTGTCTGGCCCTCTCTACCCTAACTATCCTGGGCCCTCTCTACCCTAACTATCCTGGGCCCTCTCTACCCTAACTATCCTGGGCCCTCTCTACCCTAACTATCCTGGGCCCTCTCTACCCTAACTATCCTGGTTTACTGTGAGGCCCTCTCTACCCTAACTATCCTGGGCCCTCTCTACCCTAACCATCCTGGTTTACTGTCTGGCCCTCTCTACCCTAACCATCCTGGGCCCTCTCTACCCTAACCATCCTGGTTTACTGTGAGGCCCTCTCTACCCTAACCATCCTGGTTTACTGTCTGGCCCTCTCTACCCTAACCATCCTGGTTTACTGTCTGGCCCTCTCTACCCTAACCATCCTGGGCCCACTCTACCCTAACTATCCTGGTTTACTGTGAGGCCCTCTCTACCCTAACCATCCTGGTTTACTGTGAGGCCCTCTCTACCCTAACCATCCTGGTTTACTGTGAACCCTCTCTACCCTAACCATCCTGGTTCACTGTGAGGCCCTCTCTACCCTAACCATCCTGGTTTACTGTGAGGCCCTCTCTACCCTAACCATCCTGGGCCCTCTCTACCCTAACTATCCTGGTTTACTGTGAGGCCCTCTCTACCCTAACCATCCTGGTTTACTGTCTGGCCCTCTCTACCCTAACCATCCTTGTTTACTGTCTGGCCCACTCTACCCTAACCATCCTATAGACCAATGTTTCTTCATCCTGGGCCGTAGTTGTTGCCTTAGCACTACACTCCTAATTCCACGAATCAAAGGCTTGATGATGACGTGGTTATGTGAGTCCGGTTTGTAGTGCAAGGCCAACAACAGAAACGTGAAAATCTACGGGTTCCGAGGATCTAGCTACTTATTGAAGTGACTGGTTTTCAGTGGTGGTTTCTGATCTTAAAGGGACATTACACTTTTTAAAGTTTGTCTAATGTTTTCAGACTTCACAATGAGTCTGTGATGACGTGTGGGTTGTGAGTCTGTGGCGACGTATGGGTTGTGAGTCTGTGGCGACGTATGGGTTGTGAGTCTGTGGCGACGTGTGGGTTGTGAGTCTGTGGCGACGTGTGGGTTGTGAGTCTGTGGCGACGTGTGGGTTGTGAGTCTGTGGCGACGTGTGGGTTGTGAGTCTGTGGCGACGTGTGGGTTGTGAGTCTGTGGCGACGTATGGGTTGTGAGTCTGTGGCGACGTATGGGTTGTGAGTCTGTGGCGACGTATGGGTTGTGAGTCTGTGGCGACGTGTGGGTTGTGTGAGTCTGTGGCGACGTGTGGGTTGTGTGAGTCTGTGGCGACGTGTGGGTTGTGTGAGTCTGGCGTATGGGTTGTGTGAGTCTGGCGTATGGGTTGTGTGAGTCTGGCTATATGCCTCACATATTAATAGAGATATACAAACAGCCCTCTGTCTCTCTCTCGCCCCCCCCAGATCCCCCTATCAGGCTATGGAGGGACCAGTAACATTATTCTGGAAGACCACAGGAAGCGTTCAGATGGCTACGTGGCTATGCTAATGGGGGTGGCAGCAGGCCAGGTCTCCAAGCTGTGTGTCTGTGTGAGAAACACTGGGTGCAGGGCTGCCTTCATTAAGGCTCTTCTCTACTCTGACCTACACACACGCTCTGTCATGGACTCCTCGGACATCAGCCTCTCTCCGTCTCAGTTCGTCCTGAAGGAGAGGACACAGGAGGTAGGTCACATGACTTGTTGTGGTCAGAAAGGAGGTTCTGGTTTGATCTGGACTTCCTTCCATGTTTCTATCATTAATAGTTGGTGTGAACTGGACTACCTGACTGGAGAGATGTTTCTATCATTAATAGTTGGTGTGAACTGGACTACCTGACTGGAGAGATGTTTCTATCATTAATAGTTGGTGTGATCTGGACTACCTGACTGGAGAGATGTTTCTATCATTAATAGTTGGTGTGAACTGGACTACCTGACTGGAGAGATGTTTCTATCATTAATAGTTGGTGTGAACTGGACTACCTGACTGGAGAGATGTTTCTATCATTAATAGTTGGTGTGAACTGGACTACCTGACTGGAGAGATGGAGAGATGTTTCTATCATTAATAGTTGGTGTGAACTGGACTACCTGACTGGAGAGATGTTTCTATCATTAATAGTTGGTGTGAACTGGACTACCTGACTGGAGAGATGTTTCTATCATTAATAGTTGGTGTGAACTGGACTACCTGACTGGAGAGATGGAGAGATGTTTCTATCATTAATAGTTGGTGTGAACTGGACTACCTGACAGGAGAGATGTTTCTATCATTAATAGTTGGTGTGAAGTGGACTACCTGACAGGAGAGATGGAGAGATGTTTCTATCATTAATAGTTGGTGTGAACTGGACTACCTGACTGGAGAGATGTTTCTATCATTAATAGTTGGTGTGAAGTGGACTACCTGACAGGAGAGATGGAGACATGTTTCTATCATTAATAGTTGGTGTGAACTGGACTACCTGACAGGAGAGATGTTTCTATCATTAATAGTTGGTGTGAACTGGACTACCTGACAGGAGAGATGGAGAGATGTTTCTATCATTAATAGTTGGTGTGATCTGGACTACCTGACTGGAGAGATGGAGAGATGTTTCTATCATTAATAGTTGGTGTGAACTGGACTACCTGACTGGAGAGATGGAGATGTTTCTATCATTAATAGTTGGTGTGAACTGGACTACCTGACTGGAGAGATGGAGATGTTTCTATCATTAATAGTTGGTGTGATCTGGACTACCTGACTGGAGAGATGGAGAGATGTTTCTATCATTAATAGTTGGTGTGAACTGGACTACCTGACTGGAGAGATGGAGAGATGTTTCTATCATTAATAGTTGGTGTGATCTGGACTACCTGACTGGAGAGATGGAGAGATGTTTCTATCATTAATAGTTGGTGTGAACTGGACTACCTGACTGGAGAGATGGAGAGGTTTCTATCATTAATAGTTGGTGTGAACTGGACTACCTAACTGGAGAGATGGAGAGATGTTTCTATCATTAATAGTTGGTGTGAACTGGACTACCTGACTGGAGAGATGGAGAGATGTTTCTATCATTAATAGTTGGTGTGAACTGGACTACCTAACTGGAGAGATGTTTCTATCATTAATCGTTGGTTTGAACCGGTTCTTTCTCCAGGTGATCACGGTTCTGATGAAGGTGACCCAGAGAGAGCAGACTCTGTGTCAGTCAGCTAATGCCGTCCTGGCCACAGTCTGTCTCTTCTGTGGAGACGAGGTCTCACGACAACAGTTCAGGAGGTGAGGACCTGTCCCTCTGTTTCTTACATGGGCTGTCATTAACCTGACTTTTAAACAGCCATCTTGTGAAGCAATAGCATTAGAGGCTTTGAGGAGGTTGATCCGGGCTGTCAGACAGAACCGTTTGGTCCACTACTGTCTGTTTTTGTTTTGTTGTCCAGGCCCTCTAGTTTGATTTACAACACTGTAAGGAGACTGATTTCACCTCCATCTCCTGTCCCCCAGGTTGCTGCTGTCGAAGCCTGATGCAGGCAGGAAGATTCTGTCAGAGAACAGTCTGCTGAAAGGACTCAACTTCAACGAGAGGTTCCTGGGGGAGGAACAAGTCCTGGAGGGTAAGGGGTCTTTCTAGAACAGAGGTGGGATAATGTTGCTTTGATGCAATAGGAGCTGGGAGCTTCGTTGGAGGATTTCCTACTCTGGACAACTTGTTATTCATAATTATTTGCAAAAACTTGTTTGTTATGGAAATGTTTATATATATATACATACACACACACACACACACACACACACACACACACACACACACACACACACACACACACACACACACACACACACACACACACACACACACACACACACACACACACACACACACACACACACACACACACACACACACAGTTGAAGTCGGAAGTTTACATACTTAAATTAGCGCCATTAACTCATTTTTCAACCACTCCACAAATTTATTGTGAACAAACAATAGTTTTGGCAAGTCAGTTAGGACATCTAGTTTGTGCAGGACACAAGTCATTTTCCCTACAATTGTTTACAGACAGATTATTTCACTTATCACAATTCCAGTGGGTCAGACGTTTACATACACTAAGATTACTGTGCCTTTAAACAGCTTGGAAAATTCCAGGAAATGATGTCATGGCTTTAGAAGCTTCTGATAGGCTAATTAACATTTGAGTCAATTGGAGGTGCATCTGTGGTTGTATTTAAAGGCCTACCTTCAAACTCTGTGCCTCTTTGCTTGACATCATGGGAAAATCAGAAGAAATCAGCCAAGACCAGAATTTTTTGGGGGACCAACACAAGTCTGGTTCATCCTTGGGATCAATTTCCAAAAGCCTGAAGGTACCACGATCATCTGTACAAACAATAGTAGAGATGAACGTACTTTGGTGCGAAAAGTGCAAATCGATCTCAGAACAACAGCAAAGGACCTTGTGAAGATGCTGGAGGAAACAGGTACAAAGGTATCTATATCCACAGTAAAACAAGTCCTATATCAACATAACCTGAAAGGCCGCTCATCAAGGAAGAAGCCACTGCTCCAAAACCACCATAAAAAAGCCAGACTACGGTTTGTAACTGCACATGGGGACAAAGATCATACGTTTTGGAGAAATGTCCTCTGGTCTGATGAAACAAAAATAGAACTGTTTGGCCATAATGACCATCGATATGTTTTTGGAAAAAGGGGGAGGCTAGCAAGCCGAAGAACACCATCCCAACTGTGAAGCACGGGGGTGGCAGCATCATGTTGTGGGGGTGCTTTTCTGCAGGAGGGACTGGTGCACTTTACAAAATAGATGGCATCATGAGAAGTAAAATGTGTATTTATTGAAACAACAGCTCAAGACATCAGTCAGGCAGGAAGTTAAAGCTTGGTTGCAAATGGGTCTTCCAAATGGACAATGACCTCAAGCACACTTCCAAAGTTGTGGCAAAATGGCTTAAGTACAACAAAGTCAAGGTATTGGAGTGGCCATCACAAAGCCATGACCTCAATCGGATAGAACATTTTTGGGCAGAACTGAAAAAGCGTGTGTGAGCAAGGAGACCTACAAACCTGACTGTTACACCAGCTCTGTCAGGAGGAATGGGCAAAAATCACCCAACTTATTGTGGGAAGCTTGTGGAAGGCTACCTGAAACGTTTGACCCAAGTTAAACAATTCAAAGGCAATGCTACCAAATACTAATTGAGTGTATGTAAACTTCTGACCCACTGGGAATGTGGTGAAAGAAATAAAAGCTGAAATAAATCATTCTCTCTACTATTATTCTGACATTTCACATTCTTAAAATAGTGGTGATCCTAACTGACCTAAGACAGGGATTTTTTTGCTAGGATTAAATGTCAGGAATTATGGAAAAACTGGGTTTAAATGTATTTGGCTAAGGTGTATGTACACTTCTGACGTGTGTGTGTGTGTGTGTGTGTGTGTGTGTGTGTGTGTGTGTGTGTGTGTGTGTGTGTGTGTGTGTGTGTGTGTGTGTGTGTGTGTGTGTGTGTGTTTATATTATATATAATATGTGTTGACTTGACTCAGTATGTTTAGCTCATGGTTTCCCATGCTGTTGTCTCCAGCCTACGACCTGCCCCAGAGCCCCAACCAGGCCCAATTGTTCTATGGGAACCTGAGTAAGGTGGTGTTGTCAGTGCTGGGCAGCACAGAGACCTTGGACTCTGGAAGGACTGACCTCCATGTCCAGGCCCCCCTAGCTGTCACCAGGAGAGGCTCGGAGGCTGACAGGTACTGGGACTGAATATCATACCTTTAGGAAAGAACGTAATCATACGAATGTTTTCATCTCACACCTCATTTGGTTTCTAGAGTGTTTCTCTCTGCTGAGAACATACAGGCTGTTAATGGTGTAATGTTGTATTGGTGGTGTTAATGGTTATATAATGTTGTAGTAGTGGTGTTAATGTTTATATAATGGTGTAGGGGTGTTAATGGTTATATAATGTTGTAGTAGTGGTATTAATGGTTATAATGTTGTAGTAGGGGTGTTAATGGTTATATAATTTATTAGTGGTGTTAATGGTTATATAATGTTGTATTAGTGGTGTTAATGGTTATATAATGTTGTAGTGGTGGTGTTAATGGTTATATAATGTTGTAGTAGGGGTGTTAATGGTTATATAATGTTGTAGTAGGGGTGTTAATGGTTATATAATGGTGTATTAGTGGTGTTAATGGTTATATAATGTTGTAGTGGTGGTGTTAATGGTTATATAATGTTGTAGTAGTGGTGTTAATGGTTATATAATGTTGTAGTGGTGGTGTTAATGGTTATATAATGTTGTAGTAGTGGTGTTAATGGTTATATAATGTTGTAGTAGGGGTGTTAATGGTTATATAATGTTGTATTGGTGGTGTTAATGGTTATATAATGTTGTAGTGGTGGTGTTAATGGTTATATAATTTATTAGTGGTGTTAATGGTTATATAATGTTGTATTAGTGGTGTTAATGGTTATATAATGTTGTAGTAGTGGTGTTAATGGTTATATAATGTTGTATTAGGGGTGTTAATGGTTATATAATGTTGTATTGGTGGTGTTAATGGTTATATAATGTTGTAGTAGTGGTGTTAATGGTTATATAATGTTGTATTAGTGGTGTTAATGGTTATATAATGTTGTAGTAGTGGTGTTAATGGTTATATACTGTTGTATTAGGGGTGTTAATGGTTATATAATGTTGTATTGGTGGTGTTAATGGTTATATAATGTTGTAGTAGTGGTGTTAATGGTTATATAATGTTGTAGTAGTGGTGTTAATGGTTATATAATGTTGTAGTGGTGGTGTTAATGGTTATATAATGTTGTAGTGGTGGTGTTAATGGTTATATAATGTTGTAGTGGTGGTGTTAATGGTTATATAACGTTGTATTGGTGGTGTTAATGGTTATATAATGATGTAGTAGTGGTGTTAATGGTTATATAATGGTGTATTAGTGGTGTTAATGGTTATATAATGTTGTAGTAGTGGTGTTAATGGTTATATAATGTTGTATTGGTGGTGTTAATGGTTATGTAATGGTGTATTAGTGGTGTTAATGGTTATGTAATGTTGTAGTGGTGGTGTTAATGGTTATATAATGTTGTAGTAGTGGTGTTAATGGTTATATAATGGTGTATTAGTGGTGTTAATGGTTATATAATGTTGTAGTAGTGGTGTTAATGGTTATATAATGTTGTATTGGTGGTGTTAATGGTTATGTAATGGTGTATTAGTGGTGTTAATGGTTATGTAATGTTGTAGTGGTGGTGTTAATGGTTATATAATGTTGTAGTGGTGGTGTTAATGGTTATATAATGTTGTAGTAGGGGTGTTAATGGTTATATAACATATTAGGGTATTAATGGTTATATAATGTTGTAGTAGGGGTGTTATACTAACATTATGGTGTTAATGGTTATATAACATTGTCTTATCATGTTGTAGTGGTTTTGGGAACTCAGACCGTCACATCAGCAACGTGTCTCTGGATGTACTGCCTGTGAAGGGTCCTCAAGGCCCCGCGTTACCCAGGACAGAGGCCTCTGGGACGGGGACAGAACCAGGGGACCACAGGGACTCCTGGAGCCTCCAGCCTGAACAGCTGGTCCTCACCTCTCCCACTATCAGTGAGTATTATCATGTCACTGTTTGAGACTAACTGTGCTCTTTGCAGCCTGAGCAAGGTCTCTCAGGACAGAACATTTTCTGTTCATAAAACTGTTTTTTTTGTTGTAGTTTTTTAATAGAATATAATTAAACCCTTTCCTTTGGTTTATAATGTGTGTTGTCCAGACGGAGCCTCCAACACCAGACATGTCCTGATCCAGAACCACTCATCATCCAGAGAGCTGAGCTTTGAGTTGTCCTGGCCAGCCCACTGTCTCACTGTTACCCCTCAACATGGAGTCATAGAACCACAGTATGTACACACACACACACACACACACACACACACACACACACACACACACACACACACACACACACACACACACACACACACACACACACACAGCTTTGAGTTGTCCTGGCCAGCCCACTGTCTCACTGTTACCCCTCAACATGGAGTTATAGAACCACAGTATGTACACACACACACACAGCTTTGAGTTGTCCTGGCCAGCCCACTGTCTCACTGTTACCCCTCAACATGGAGTTATAGAACCACTGTATGTACACACACCACACCACACCACACACACACAGCTTTGACATGGCCTTCTTTCACCATAGTTAGTTAGTTTTACCAGGTGACTGTAGTACTAGGGGTGTTTTACCAGGTGACCATATTACTAGGGGTGTTTTACCAGGTGACTGTAGTACTAGGGGTGTTTTACCAGGTGACTATATTACTAGGGGTGTTTTACCAGGTGACTGTAGTACTAGGGGTGTTTTACCAGGTGACTGTATTACTAGGGGTGTTTCACCAGGTGACTATATTACTAGGGGTGTTTTACCAGGTGACTGTATTACTAGGGGTGTTTTACCAGGTGACTATATTACTAGGGGTGTTTCACCAGGTGACTGTAGTACTAGGGGTGTTTTACCAGGTGACTGTAGTACTAGGGGTGTTTCACCAGGTGACTGTAGTACTAGGGGTGTTTTACCAGGTGACTGTATTACTAGGGGTGTTTTACCAGGTGACTATATTACTAGGGGTGTTTTACCTGGTGACTATAGTACTAGGGGTGTTTTACCAGGTGACTATATTACAGGTGACTATATTACTAGGGGTGTTTTACCAGGTGACTATATTACCAGGTGACTATATTACTAGGGGTGTTTTACCAGGTGACTATATTACCAGGTGACTATATTACTAGGGGTGTTTTACCAGGTGACTATATTACTAGGGGTGTTTTACCAGGTGACTATATTACCAGGTGACTATATTACTAGGGGTGTTTTACCAGGTGACTATATTACTAGGGGTGTTTTACCAGGTGACTATATTACTAGGGGTGTTTTACCAGGTGACTGTATTACTAGGGGTGTTTTACCAGGTGACTGTATTACTAGGGGTGTTTTACCAGGTGACTGTATTACTAGGGGTGTTTTACCAGGTGACTGTATTACTAGGGTTGTTTTACCAGGTGACTGTAGTACTAGGGGTGTTTTACCAGGTGACTGTAGTACTAGGGGTGTTTTACCAGGTGACTGTATTACTAGGGGTGTTTTACCAGGTGACTATATTACTAGGGGTGTTTTACCAGGTGACTATAGTACTAGGGGTGTTTTACCAGGTGACTGTATAACATGGGGTGTTTTACCAGGTGGCTGTATTACCAGGTGACTATATTACTAGGGGTGTTTTACCAGGTGGTTATATTACTAGGGGTGTTTTACCAGGTGGTTATATTACTAGGGGTGTTTTACCAGGTGACTTTATTACCAGGTGACTTTATTACCAGGTGACTATATTACTAGGGGTGTTTTACCAGGTGGGTATATTACCAGGTGGCTATATTACTAGGGGTGTTTTACCAGGTGACTTTATTACCAGGTGACTATATTACTAGGGGTGTTTTACCAGGTGACTATATTACCAGGTGACTGTATTACTATGGGTGTTTTACCAGGTGACTTTATTACCAGGTGACTTTATTACCAGGTGACTATATTACTAGGGGTGTTTTACCAGGTGACTGTATTACCAGGTGACTGTATTACTAGGGGTGTTTTACCAGGTGACTGTATTACCATATGACTATAGTACTAGGGGTGTTTTACCAGGTGACTGTATTACTAGGTGACTATATTACTAGGGGTGTTTTACCAGGTGACTGTAGTACTAGGGGTGTTTTACCAGCTGACTGTATTACCAGGTGACTGTAGTACTAGGGGTGTTTTACCAGCTGACTGTATTACCAGGTGACTTTATTACCAGGTGACTATATTACATGGGGTGTTTTACCAGGTGGGTATATTACCAGGTGGCTATATTACTAGGGGTGTTTTACCAGGTGACTATATTACCAGGTGACTGTATTACTATGGGTGTTTTACCAGGTGACTTTATTACCAGGTGACTTTATTACCAGGTGACTATATTACTAGGGGTGTTTTACCAGGTGATTATTACTAGGGGTGTTTTACCAGGTGACTGTATTACCAGGTGACTGTATTACCAGGTGACTGTATTACCAGGTGACTGTATTACTAGGGGTGTTTTACCAGGTGACTATATTACTAGGGGTGTTTTACCAGGTGACTATATTACCAGGTGACTATATTACTAGGGGTGTTTTACCAGGTGACTATATTACTAGGGGTGTTTTACCAGGTGACTATATTACTAGGGGTGTTTTACCAGGTGACTGTATTACTAGGGGTGTTTTACCAGGTGACTGTATTACTAGGGGTGTTTTACCAGGTGACTGTATTACTAGGGTGTTTTACCAGGTGACTGTATTACTAGGGTTGTTTTACCAGGTGACTGTAGTACTAGGGGTGTTTTACCAGGTGACTGTAGTACTGTATTACTAGGGTGTTTTACCAGGTGACTGTATTACTAGGGGTGTTTTACCAGGTGACTATATTACTAGGGGTGTTTTACCAGGTGACTATAGTACTAGGGGTGTTTTACCAGGTGACTGTATAACATGGGGTGTTTTACCAGGTGGCTGTATTACCAGGTGACTATATTACTAGGGGTGTTTTACCAGGTGGTTATATTACTAGGGGTGTTTTACCAGGTGGTTATATTACTAGGGGTGTTTTACCAGGTGACTTTATTACCAGGTGACTTTATTACCAGGTGACTATATTACTAGGGGTGTTTTACCAGGTGGGTATATTACCAGGTGGCTATATTACTAGGGGTGTTTTACCAGGTGACTGTATTACTATGGGTGTTTTACCAGGTGACTTTATTACCAGGTGACTATATTACTAGGGGTGTTTTACCAGGTGACTATATTACCAGGTGACTGTATTACTATGGGTGTTTTACCAGGTGACTTTATTACCAGGTGACTATATTACTAGGGGTGTTTTACCAGGTGACTGTATTACCAGGTGACTGTATTACTAGGGGTGTTTTACCAGGTGACTGTATTACCATATGACTATAGTACTAGGGGTGTTTTACCAGGTGACTGTATTACTAGGTGACTATATTACTAGGGGTGTTTTACCAGGTGACTGTAGTACTAGGGGTGTTTTACCAGCTGACTGTATTACCAGGTGACTGTAGTACTAGGGGTGTTTTACCAGCTGACTGTATTACCAGGTGACTTTATTACCAGGTGACTATATTACATGGGGTGTTTTACCAGGTGGGTATATTACCAGGTGGCTATATTACTAGGGGTGTTTTACCAGGTGACTATATTACCAGGTGACTGTATTACTATGGGTGTTTTACCAGGTGACTTTATTACCAGGTGACTTTATTACCAGGTGACTATATTACTAGGGGTGTTTTACCAGGTGATTATTACTAGGGGTGTTTTACCAGGTGACTGTATTACCAGGTGACTGTATTACCAGGTGACTGTATTACCAGGTGACTGTATTACTAGGGGTGTTTTACCAGGTGACTGTATTACCAGGTGACTGTATTACTAGGGGTGTTTTACCAGGTGACTGTATTACCATATGACTATAGTACTAGGGGTGTTTTACCAGGTGACTGTATTACTAGGTGACTATATTACTAGGGGTGTTTTACCAGGTGACTGTAGTACTAGGGGTGTTTTACCAGCTGACTGTATTACCAGGTGACTGTAGTACTAGGGGTGTTTTACCAGCTGACTGTATTACCAGGTGACTGTATTACCAGGTGACTATATTACTAGGGGTGTTTTACCAGGTGGGTATATTACCAGGTGGCTATATTACTAGGGGTGTTTTACCAGGTGACTATATTACCAGGTGACTGTATTACTATGGGTGTTTTACCAGGTGACTTTATTACCAGGTGACTATATTACTAGGGGTGTTTTACCAGGTGATTATTACTAGGGGTGTATTACCAGGTGACTGTATTACCAGGTGACTGTATTACCAGGTGACTGTATTACTAGGGGTGTTTTACCAGGTGACTGTATTACCAGGTGACTGTATTACTAGGGGTGTTTTACCAGGTGACTGTATTACCATATGACTATAGTACTAGGGGTGTTTTACCAGGTGACTGTATTACTAGGTGACTATATTACTAGGGGTGTTTTACCAGGTGACTGTATTACTAGGGTTGTTTTACCAGGTGACTGTAGTACTAGGGGTGTTTTACCAGCTGACTGTATTACCAGGTGACTGTAGTACTAGGGGTGTTTTACCAGCTGACTGTATTACCAGGTGACTGTAGTACTAGGGGTGTTTTACCAGGTGACTGTAGTACTAGGGGTGTTTTACCAGGTGACTGTATTACCAGGTGACTGTAGTACTAGGTTTTTTTACCAGGTGACTGTAGTACTAGGGGTGTTTCACCTCACCAGGTGACTGTAGTACTAGGGGTGTTTCACCTCACCAGGTGACTGTAGTACTAGGGGTGTTTTACCAGGTGACTGTATTACTAGGGGTGTTTCACCAGGTGACTGTAGTACTAGGGATGTTTCACCAGGTGACTAGTACTAGGGGTGTTTCACCTCACCAGGTGACTGTAGTACTAGGGGTGTTTTACCAGGTGACTGTATTACCAGGTGACTATATTACATGGGGTGTTTTACCAGGTGACTGTATTACCAGGTGACTATATTACTAAAGGTGTTTTACCAGGTGACTGTAGTACTAGGCGTGTTTCACCAGGTGACTGTAGTACTAGGCGTGTTTCACCAGGTGACTGTAGTACTAGGCGTGTTTCACCAGGTGACTGTAGTACTAGGCGTGTTTCACCAGGTGACTGTAGTACTAGGGGTGTTTTACCAGGTGACTATATTACTAGGGGTGTTTCACCAGGTGACTATATTACCAGGTGACTGTTTCACCAGGTGACTGTAGTACTCGGCGTGTTTCACCGTAGTTTTTTGTTCCCAGGTGCCACCTCCAGATCCTCATCAGTCCTAATCCGTCCCTAGCAACCAGGACATCCATGTTTCCATGGAGTGGCCAAATATATGTCCAGTGTGACAATCAACAGAAGGTAGTGATGATGATGTGGGCCCCTCAATGTCTTGATGTGGTGCCCCCCCCCTCAATGTCTTGATGTGGTGCCCCCCCCCTCAATGTCTTGATGTGGTGCCCCCCTCAATGTCTTGATGTGGTGCCCCCCCCTCAATGTCTTGATGTGGTGCCCCCCCCCCTCAATGTCTTGATGTGGTGCCCCCCCTCAATGTCTTGATGTGGTGCCCCCCTCAATGTCTTGATGTGGTGCCTCCCCCTCAATGTCTTGATGTGGTGCCCCCTCCCCCAATGTCTTGATGTGGTGCCCCCCTCAATGTCTTGATGTGGTGCCCCCCCCTCAATGTCTTGATGTGGTGCCTCCCCCTCAATGTCTTGATGTGGTGCCTCCCCTCAATGTCTTGATGTGGTGCCCCCTCCCCCAATGTCTTGATGTGGTGCCCCTCCCCCAATGTCTTGATGTGGTGCCCCCTCCCCAATGTCTTGATGTGGTGCCCCCTCCCCCAATGTCTTGATGTGGTGCCCCCTCCCCCAATGTCTTGATGTGGTGCCCCCTCCCCTCAATGTCTTGATGTGGTGCCCCTCCCCTCAATGTCTTGATGTGGTGCCCCCTCCCCTCAATGTCTTGATGTGGTGCCCCCTCCCCTCAATGTCTTGATGTGGTGCCCCCCCAATGTCTTGATGTGGTGCTCCCCATTGCCTTGATGAGGTGCTCCCCTCAATGTCTTGATGTGGTGCCCCCCCTCAATGTCTTGATGTGGTGCCCCCCTCAATGTCTTGATGTGGTGCCCCCCTCAATGTCTTGATGTGGTGCTCCCCCTCAATGTCTTGATGTGGTGCTCCCCCCCCAATGTCTTGATGTGGTGCCCCCCCCTCAATGTCTTGATGTGGTGCCCCCCCCTCAATGTCTTGATGTGGTGCCCCCCCCTCAATGTCTTGATGTGGTGCCCCCCCCCCTCATTGTCTTGATGTGGTGCCCCCCCCCCCAATGTCTTGATGTGGTGGCCCCCCTTAATGATGTTATTTTCTCTCCTCCTGCTGTCCAGTTCATCAAGGTCCAGATCCGTCAGGACCTGGCTCTGGATGTATCAACGGCCCCAGCAGACCGGAGCCTAGCCCCCCTTTCTCCTCAGACTGCTAGCCCCATGCCCACCGCCATGCTGCCCCCTGCAGGCCAACCCCCCCTGACCAGGACAGCTCCAGCCACGGTAGAGATCAGTAACCGTACCATCGTGTTTCCTGCCACGCCCTCAGGAGAAACCTCAGGTAGGAGACACTGTGACTCCCAGCGTTGGGACACATCTGTAATCTCAGCATTGGGACATATCTGTCATCTCAGCATTGGGACATATCTATAATATCTGACTCCCAGCGTTGGGACACATCTGTAATCTCAGCGTTGGGACACATCTGTAATCTCAGCGTTGGGACACATCTGTCATCTCAGCATTGGGACATATCTATAATCTCAGCATTGGGACATATCTATAATATCTGACTCCCAGCGTTACTCAGCATTGGGACATATCTATAATCTCTGACTCAGCTTTGGGACATATCTATGATCTCTGACTCAGCGTTGGGACATATCTATAATCTCTGACTCAGCGTTGGGACATATCTATAATCTCAGCATTGGGACACATCTATAATCTCAGCATTGGGACACATCTATAATCTCAGCATTGGGACATATCTATAATCTCTGACTCCCAGTGTTACTCAGCATTGGGACATATCTATAATCTCTGACTCAGCGTTGGGACATATCTATAATCTCAGCATTGGGACATATCTATAATCTCAGCATTGGGACATATCTATAATCTCTGACTCAGCATTGGGACATATCTATAATCTCAGCATTGGGACACATCTATAATCTCAGCATTGGGACACATCTGTAATCTCAGCATTGGGACACATCTATAATCTCAGCATTGGGACACATCTATAATCTCAGCATTGGGACACATCTATAATCTCAGCATTGGGACACATCTATAATCTCAGCATTGGGACATATCTATAATCTCTGACTCAGTGTTGGAACACATCTATAATCTCAGCATTGGGACATATCTATAATCTCAGCATTGGGACATATCTATAATCTCTGACTCAGTGTTGGAACACATCTATAATCTCAGCATTGGGACACATCTATAATCTCAGCATTGGGACATATCTATAATCTCTGACTCAGTGTTGGAACACATCTATAATCTCAGCATTGGGACATATCTATAATCTCAGCATTGGGACATATCTATAATCTCTGACTCAGTGTTGGAACACATCTATAATCTCAGCATTGGGACACATCTATGATCTCAGCATTGGGACACATCTATAATCTCAGCATTGGGACACATCTGTAATCTCAGCATTGGGACACATCTATAATCTCAGCATTGGGACACATCTATAATCTCAGCATTGGGACACATCTATAATCTCAGCATTGGGACACATCTATAATCTCAGCATTGGGACACATCTATAATCTCAGCATTGGGACATATCTATAATCTCTGACTCAGTGTTGGAACACATCTATAATCTCAGCATTGGGACATATCTATAATCTCAGCATTGGGACACATCTATAATCTCAGCATTGGGACACATCTGTAATCTCAGCATTGGGACACATCTATAATCTCAGCATTGGGACACATCTATAATCTCAGCATTGGGACACATCTATAATCTCAGCATTGGGACACATCTATAATCTCAGCATTGGGACATATCTATAATCTCTGACTCAGTGTTGGAACACATCTATAATCTCAGCATTGGGACATATCTATAATCTCAGCATTGGGACACATCTATGATCTCAGCATTGGGACACATCTATAATCTCAGCATTGGGACACATCTGTAATCTCAGCATTGGGACACATCTGTAATCTCAGCATTGGGACACATCTGTAATCTCAGCATTGGGACACATCTGTAATCTCAGCATTGGGACACATCTGTAATCTCAGCATTGGGACACATCTGTAATCTCAGCATTGGGACACATCTGTAATCTCAGCATTGGGACACATCTGTAATCTCAGCATTGGGACACATCTGTAATCTCAGCATTGGGACATATCTATAATCTTTGACTCAGCGTTGGGACATATCTATAATCTCTGGAGTTTGCTGTTGCCAATAGCCCTATTTCCCCTCTAGATAATACCAAAATGCTGTGTATGTTCTTGAAGAATGTTCCTGTTTCCAGTGTTTTGATGTAAAGCCGTCTCTTCCTTCGTCAGAGTCCTCTGTGGAGGTGGAGAACAGAGGAGAGCAGGTGAGGTGGTACCTGTCTTCCTTCGCCCCTCCTTATGTAAAGGGGGTGGACAGCAGTGGGGATGTGTACCGGGCCACCTACACAGCCTTCAGATGTCCCAGAGTCTCTGGAACCCTGGGAGCATACCACAAGATGCAGGTGATTACTCCATCTCTACCCCTACCTATGGCTTTATTAGGGTTACTGACCACCCAGCTTTACCCAGTCACACCCCTGGTCCCCAGAACATATCTTTATTAGGGGGGTTACTGACCACCCAGCGTTACCCAGTCACACCCCTGGTCCCCAGAACATATCTTTATTAGGGGGGTTACTGACCACCCAGCTTTACCCTGTCACACCCCTGGTCCCCAGAACATATCTTTATTAGGGGGGTTACTGACCACCCAGCTTTACCCAGTCACACCCCTGGTCCCCAGAACATATCTTTATTAGGGGGGTTACTGACCACCCAGCTTTACCCAGTCACACCCCTGGTCCCCAGAACATATCTTTATTAGGGGGGTTACTGACCACCCAGCTTTACCCTGTCACACCCCTGGTCCCCAGAACAGTGTGTCTTTGGTCAATAGGATGTCCTGTAGGGCTTTGAACATGATGGTGTTGTTGATGTCTCCTCTCTTCCTGTTGATCTCCTCCTGTTGGTGTCTCCTCTCTTCCTGTTGATCTCCTCCTGTTGGTGTCTCCTCTCTTCCTGTTGATCTCCTCCTGTTGGTGTCTCCTCCTCTCCTCCTGTTGGTGTCTCCTCCTCTCCTCCTGTTGATCTCCTCCTGTTGGTGTCTCCTCCTGTTGATCTCCTCCTGTTGGTGTCTCCTCCTCTCCTCCTGTTGATCTCCTCCTGTTGGTGTCTCCTCTCCTCCTGTTGGTGTCTCCTCCTCTCCTCCTGTTGATCTCCTCCTGTTGGTGTCTCCTCCTCTCCTCCTGTTGATCTCCTCCTGTTGGTGTCTCCTCCTCTCCTCCTGTTGATCTCCTCCTGTTGGTGTCTCCTCTCCTCCTGTTGGTGTCTCCTCTCCTCCTGTTGGTGTCTCCTCCTCTTCTCCTGTTGATCTCCTCCTGTTGGTGTCTCCTCCTCTCCTCCTGTTGGTGTCTCCTCCTCTCCTCCTGTTGGTGTCTCCTCCTCTCCTCCTGTTGGTGTCTCCTCCTCTCCTCCTGTTGGTGTCTCCTCCTCTCCTCCTGTTGGTGTCTCCTCCTCTCCTCCTGTTGGTGTCTCCTCCTCTCCTCCTGTTGGTGTCTCCTCATCTCCTCCTGTTGGTGTCTCCTCATCTCCTCCTGTTGGTGTCTCCTCATCTCCTCCTGTTGGTGTCTCCTCATCTCCTCCTGTTGATCTCCTCCTGTTGGTGTCTCCTCCTCTCCTCCTGTTGATCTCCTCCTGTTGGTGTCTCCTCCTCTCCTCCTGTTGATCTCCTCCTGTTGGTGTCTCCTCTCCTCCTGTTGATCTCCTCCTGTTGGTGTCTCCTCTCCTCCTGTTGATCTCCTCCTGTTGGTGTCTCCTCTCCTCCTGTTGGTGTCTCCTCTCCTCCTGTTGGTGTCTCCTCCTCTTCTCCTGTTGATCTCCTCCTGTTGGTGTCTCCTCCTCTCCTCCTGTTGGTGTCTCCTCCTCTCCTCCTGTTGGTGTCTCCTCTCTTCCTGTTGATCTCCTCCTGTTGGTGTCTCCTCTCCTCCTGTTGGTGTCTCCTCCTCTCCTCCTGTTGGTGTCTCCTCCTCTCCTCCTGTTGGTGTCTCCTCATCTCCTCCTGTTGGTGTCTCCTCATCTCCTCCTGTTGGTGTCTCCTCCTGTTGATCTCCTCCTGTTGGTGTCTCCTCTCCTCCTGTTGATCTCCTCCTGTTGGTGTCTCCTCTCCTCCTGTTGGTGTCTCCTCCTCTTCTCCTGTTGATCTCCTCCTGTTGGTGTCTCCTCCTCTCCTCCTGTTGGTGTCTCCTCCTCTCCTCCTGTTGGTGTCTCCTCCTCTCCTCCTGTTGGTGTCTCCTCCTCTCCTCCTGTTGGTGTCTCCTCCTCTCCTCCTGTTGGTGTCTCCTCCTCTCCTCCTGTTGGTGTCTCCTCCTGTTGGTGTTTCCTCCTGTTGATCTCCTCCTGTTGGTGTCTCCTCTCTTCCTGTTGATCTCCTCCTGTTGGTGTCTCCTCTCCTCCTGTTGGTGTCTCCTCCTCTCCTCCTGTTGGTGTCTCCTCCTCTCCTCCTGTTGGTGTCTCCTCCTCTCCTCCTGTTGGTGTCTCCTCCTCTCCTCCTGTTGGTGTCTCCTCCTGTTGGTGTCTCCTCCTCTCCTCCTGTTGGTGTCTCCTCCTGTTGTTGTCTCCTCCTCTCCTCCTGTTGATCTCCTCCTGTTGGTGTCTCCTCTCTTCCTGTTGATCTCCTCCTGTTGGTGTCTCCTCCTCTCCTCCTGTTGGTGTCTCCTCCTCTCCTCCTGTTGATCTCCTCCTGTTGGTGTCTCCTCCTGTTGATCTCCTGTTGGTGTCTCCTCCTGTTGATCTCCTCCTGTTGGTGTCTCCTCCTGTTGATCTCCTCCTGTTGGGATCTCCTCCTCTCCTCCTGTTGATCTCCTCCTCTCCTCCTGTTGATCTCCTCCTCTCCTCCTGTTGATCTCCTCCTGTTGATCTCCTCCTGTTGGTGTCTCCTCTCCTCCTGTTGATCTCCTCTCCTCCTGTTGATCTCCTCCTGTTGATCTCCTCCTGTTGATCTCCTCCTGTTGGTGTCTCCTCCTGTTGATCTCCTCCTGTTGGTGTCTCCTCCTCTCCTCCTGTTGGTGTCTCCTCCTCTCCTCCTGTTGGTGTCTCCTCCTCTCCTCCTGTTGGTGTCTCCTCCTCTCCTCCTGTTGGTGTCTCCTCCTCTCCTCCTGTTGGTGTCTCCTCCTCTCCTCCTGTTGATCTCCTCCTGTTGATCTCCTCCTGTTGGTGTCTCCTCCTCTCCTCCTGTTGGTGTCTCCTCCTCTCCTCCTGTTGGTGTCTCCTCCTCTCCTCCTGTTGGTGTCTCCTCCTCTCCTCCTGTTGGTGTCTCCTCATCTCCTCCTGTTGGTGTCTCCTCATCTCCTCCTGTTGGTGTCTCCTCCTCTCCTCCTGTTGATCTCCTCCTGTTGGTGTCTCCTCCTCTCCTCCTGTTGATCTCCTCCTGTTGGTGTCTCCTCTCCTCCTGTTGATCTCCTCCTGTTGGTGTCTCCTCTCCTCCTGTTGATCTCCTCCTGTTGGTGTCTCCTCTCCTCCTGTTGGTGTCTCCTCCTCTTCTCCTGTTGATCTCCTCCTGTTGGTGTCTCCTCCTCTCCTCCTGTTGGTGTCTCCTCCTCTCCTCCTGTTGGTGTCTCCTCCTCTCCTCCTGTTGGTGTCTCCTCCTCTCCTCCTGTTGGTGTCTCCTCCTCTCCTCCTGTTGGTGTCTCCTCCTCTCCTCCTGTTGGTGTCTCCTCCTCTCCTCCTGTTGGTGTCTCCTCCTCTCCTCCTGTTGGTGTCTCCTCCTCTCCTCCTGTTGGTGTCTCCTCCTCTCCTCCTGTTGGTGTCTCCTCCTCTCCTCCTGTTGATCTCCTCCTGTTGGTGTCTCCTCTCTTCCTGTTGGTCTCCTCTCCTCCTGTTGGTGTCTCCTCCTCTCCTCCTGTTGGTGTCTCCTCCTCTCCTCCTGTTGGTGTCTCCTCCTCTCCTCCTGTTGATCTCCTCCTGTTGGTGTCTCCTCCTCTCCTCCTGTTGATCTCCTCCTGTTGGTGTCTCCTCTCCTCCTGTTGGTGTCTCCTCCTCTTCTCCTGTTGATCTCCTCCTGTTGGTGTCTCCTCCTCTCCTCCTGTTGGTGTCTCCTCCTCTCCTCCTGTTGGTGTCTCCTCCTCTCCTCCTGTTGGTGTCTCCTCCTCTCCTCCTGTTGGTGTCTCCTCCTCTCCTCCTGTTGGTGTCTCCTCCTCTCCTCCTGTTGGTGTCTCCTCCTCTCCTCCTGTTGGTGTCTCCTCCTCTCCTCCTGTTGGTGTCTCCTCCTCTCCTCCTGTTGGTGTCTCCTCCTGTTGATCTCCTCCTGTTGGTGTCTCCTCTCTTCCTGTTGATCTCCTCCTGTTGGTGTCTCCTCTCCTCCTGTTGGTGTCTCCTCCTCTCCTCCTGTTGGTGTCTCCTCCTCTCCTCCTGTTGGTGTCTCCTCCTCTCCTCCTGTTGATCTCCTCCTGTTGGTGTCTCCTCTCCTCCTGTTGGTGTCTCCTCTCCTCCTGTTGGTGTCTCCTCCTGTTGGTGTCTCCTCCTCTCCTCCTGTTGATCTCCTCCTGTTGGTGTCTCCTCTCTTCCTGTTGATCTCCTCCTGTTGGTGTCTCCTCCTCTCCTCCTGTTGGTGTCTCCTCCTCTCCTCCTGTTGATCTCCTCCTGTTGGTGTCTCCTCCTGTTGATCTCCTCCTGTTGGTGTCTCCTCCTGTTGATCTCCTCCTGTTGGGATCTCCTCCTCTCCTCCTGTTGGTGTCTCCTCTCCTCCTGTTGATCTCCTCCTCTCCTCCTGTTGATCTCCTCCTCTCCTCCTGTTGATCTCCTCCTCTCCTCCTGTTGATCTCCTCCTGTTGATCTCCTCCTGTTGGTGTCTCCTCTCCTCCTGTTGATCTCCTCTCCTCCTGTTGATCTCCTCCTGTTGATCTCCTCCTGTTGATCTCCTCCTGTTGGTGTCTCCTCCTCTCCTCCTGTTGGTGTCTCCTCCTCTCCTCCTGTTGGTGTCTCCTCCTCTCCTCCTGTTGGTGTCTCCTCCTCTCCTCCTGTTGGTGTCTCCTCCTCTCCTCCTGTTGGTGTCTCCTCCTGTTGATCTCCTCTCCTCCTGTTGGTGTTGATCTCCTCTCCTCCTGTTGGTGTCTCCTCCTCTCCTCCTGTTGATCTCCTCCTGTTGGTGTCTCCTCTCTTCCTGTTGATCTCCTCCTGTTGGTGTCTCCTCCTCTCCTCCTGTTGGTGTCTCCTCCTCTCCTCCTGTTGATCTCCTCCTGTTGGTGTCTCCTCCTGTTGATCTCCTCCTGTTGATCTCCTCCTGTTGGGATCTCCTCCTGTTGATCTCCTCCTGTTGGGATCTCCTCCTCTCCTCCTGTTGGTGTCTCCTCTCCTCCTGTTGATCTCCTCCTCTCCTCCTGTTGATCTCCTCCTCTCCTCCTGTTGATCTCCTCCTCTCCTCCTGTTGATCTCCTCCTGTTGATCTCCTCCTGTTGGTGTCTCCTCTCCTCCTGTTGATCTCCTCCTGTCCTGTTGATCTCCTCCTGTTGATCTCCTCCTGTTGGTGTCTCCTCCTCTCCTCCTGTTGGTGTCTCCTCCTCTCCTCCTGTTGGTGTCTCCTCCTCTCCTCCTGTTGGTGTCTCCTCCTCTCCTCCTGTTGGTGTCTCCTCCTCTCCTCCTGTTGGTGTCTCCTCCTCTCCTCCTGTTGGTGTCTCCTCCTGTTGATCTCCTCTCCTCCTGTTGGTGTTGATCTCCTCTCCTCCTGTTGGTGTTGATCTCCTCTCCTCCTGTTGGTGTTGATCTCCTCTCCTCCTGTTGGTGTCTCCTCCTCTCCTCCTGTTGGTGTCTCCTCCTCTCCTCCTGTTGGTGTCTCCTCCTCTCCTCCTGTTGGTGTCTCCTCCTCTCCTCCTGTTGGTGTCTCCTCCTCTCCTCCTGTTGGTGTCTCCTCCTCTCCTCCTGTTGATCTCCTCCTCTCCTCCTGTTGATCTCCTCCTCTCCTCCTGTTGATCTCCTCCTGTTGATCTCCTCCTGTTGGTGTCTCCTCTCCTCCTGTTGATCTCCTCCTGTTGATCTCCTCCTGTTGATCTCCTCCTGTTGGTGTCTCCTGTTGATCTCCTCCTGTTGGTGTCTCCTCCTCTCCTCCTGTTGGTGTCTCCTCCTCTCCTCCTGTTGGTGTCTCCTCCTCTCCTCCTGTTGGTGTCTCCTCCTCTCCTCCTGTTGATCTCCTCCTGTTGGTGTCTCCTCCTCTCCTCCTGTTGATCTCCTCCTGTTGGTGTCTCCTCCTCTCCTCCTGTTGGTGTCTCCTCCTCTCCTCCTGTTGGTGTCTCCTCCTCTCCTCCTGTTGGTGTCTCCTCCTCTCCTCCTGTTGGTGTCTCCTCCTCTCCTCCTGTTGGTGTCTCCTCCTCTCCTCCTGTTGGTGTCTCCTCTCCTCCTGTTGGTGTCTCCTCCTCTCCTCCTGTTGGTGTCTCCTCCTCTCCTCCTGTTGGTGTCTCCTCCTCTCCTCCTGTTGGTGTCTCCTCCTCTCCTCCTGTTGGTGTCTCCTCCTCTCCTCCTGTTGATCTCCTCCTCTCCTCCTGTTGATCTCCTCCTCTCCTCCTGTTGATCTCCTCCTGTTGATCTCCTCCTGTTGGTGTCTCCTCCTCTCCTCCTGTTGGTGTCTCCTCCTCTCCTCCTGTTGGTGTCTCCTCCTCTGCTCCTGTTGGTGTCTCCTCCTCTCCTCCTGTTGGTGTCTCCTCCTCTCCTCCTGTTGGTGTCTCCTCCTCTCCTCCTGTTGGTGTCTCCTCCTCTCCTCCTGTTGGTGTTGATCTCCTCTCCTCCTGTTGGTGTTGATCTCCTCTCCTCCTGTTGGTGTCTCCTCCTCTCCTCCTGTTGATCTCCTCCTGTTGGTGTCTCCTCTCTTCCTGTTGATCTCCTCCTGTTGGTGTCTCCTCCTCTCCTCCTGTTGGTGTCTCCTCCTCTCCTCCTGTTGATCTCCTCCTGTTGGTGTCTCCTCCTGTTGATCTCCTCCTGTTGGTGTCTCCTCCTGTTGATCTCCTCCTGTTGGGATCTCCTCCTCTCCTCCTGTTGGTGTCTCCTCTCCTCCTGTTGATCTCCTCCTCTCCTCCTGTTGATCTCCTCCTCTCCTCCTGTTGATCTCCTCCTCTCCTCCTGTTGATCTCCTCCTGTTGATCTCCTCCTGTTGGTGTCTCCTCCTCTCCTCCTGTTGGTGTCTCCTCCTCTCCTCCTGTTGATCTCCTCCTGTTGGTGTCTCCTCCTCTCCTCCTGTTGATCTCCTCCTGTTGGTGTCTCCTCCTGTTGATCTCCTCCTGTTGGTGTCTCCTCCTGTTGATCTCCTCCTGTTGGGATCTCCTCCTCTCCTCCTGTTGGTGTCTCCTCTCCTCCTGTTGATCTCCTCCTCTCCTCCTGTTGATCTCCTCCTCTCCTCCTGTTGATCTCCTCCTCTCCTCCTGTTGATCTCCTCCTCTCCTCCTGTTGATCTCCTCCTGTTGATCTCCTCCTGTTGGTGTCTCCTCTCCTCCTGTTGATCTCCTCTCCTCCTGTTGATCTCCTCCTGTTGATCTCCTCCTGTTGGTGTCTCCTCCTCTCCTCCTGTTGGTGTCTCCTCCTCTCCTCCTGTTGGTGTCTCCTCCTCTCCTCCTGTTGGTGTCTCCTCCTCTCCTCCTGTTGGTGTCTCCTCCTCTCCTCCTGTTGGTGTCTCCTCCTCTCCTCCTGTTGGTGTCTCCTCCTGTTGATCTCCTCTCCTCCTGTTGGTGTCTCCTCCTCTCCTCCTGTTGGTGTCTCCTCCTCTCCTCCTGTTGGTGTCTCCTCCTGTTGATCTCCTCTCCTCCTGTTGGTGTCTCCTCCTCTCCTCCTGTTGGTGTCTCCTCCTCTTCTCCTGTTGATCTCCTCCTGTTGGTGTCTCCTCCTCTCCTCCTGTTGGTGTCTCCTCCTCTCCTCCTGTTGGTGTCTCCTCCTCTCCTCCTGTTGGTGTCTCCTCCTCTCCTCCTGTTGGTGTCTCCTCCTCTCCTCCTGTTGGTGTCTCCTCCTCTCCTCCTGTTGGTGTCTCCTCCTCTCCTCCTGTTGATCTCCTCCTGTTGGTGTCTCCTCTCTTCCTGTTGATCTCCTCCTGTTGGTGTCTCCTCTCCTCCTGTTGGTGTCTCCTCCTCTCCTCCTGTTGGTGTCTCCTCCTCTCCTCCTGTTGGTGTCTCCTCATCTCCTCCTGTTGGTGTCTCCTCATCTCCTCCTGTTGGTGTCTCCTCCTGTTGATCTCCTCCTGTTGGTGTCTCCTCTCCTCCTGTTGATCTCCTCCTGTTGGTGTCTCCTCTCTTCCTGTTGATCTCCTCCTGTTGGTGTCTCCTCTCCTCCTGTTGGTGTCTCCTCTCCTCCTGTTGGTGTCTCCTCCTCTCCTCCTGTTGGTGTCTCCTCCTCTCCTCCTGTTGGTGTCTCCTCCTCTCCTCCTGTTGATCTCCTCCTGTTGGTGTCTCCTCTCCTCCTGTTGATCTCCTCCTGTTGGTGTCTCCTCTCCTCCTGTTGATCTCCTCCTGTTGGTGTCTCCTCTCTTCCTGTTGATCTCCTCCTGTTGGTGTCTCCTCCTCTCCTCCTGTTGGTGTCTCCTCCTCTCCTCCTGTTGGTGTCTCCTCATCTCCTCCTGTTGGTGTCTCCTCATCTCCTCCTGTTGGTGTCTCCTCCTGTTGATCTCCTCCTGTTGGTGTCTCCTCTCCTCCTGTTGATCTCCTCCTGTTGGTGTCTCCTCTCTTCCTGTTGATCTCCTCCTGTTGGTGTCTCCTCTCCTCCTGTTGGTGTCTCCTCTCCTCCTGTTGGTGTCTCCTCCTCTCCTCCTGTTGGTGTCTCCTCCTCTCCTCCTGTTGGTGTCTCCTCCTCTTCTCCTGTTGGTGTCTCCTCCTCTCCTCCTGTTGGTGTCTCCTCCTCTCCTCCTGTTGGTGTCTCCTCCTCTCCTCCTGTTGATCTCCTCCTGTTGGTGTCTCCTCCTCTCCTCCTGTTGATCTCCTCCTGTTGGTGTCTCCTCCTCTCCTCCTGTTGGTGTCTCCTCCTCTCCTCCTGTTGGTGTCTCCTCTCCTCCTGTTGGTGTCTCCTCCTCTCCTCCTGTTGGTGTCTCCTCCTCTCCTCCTGTTGGTGTCTCCTCCTCTCCTCCTGTTGATCTCCTCCTCTCCTCCTGTTGATCTCCTCCTCTCCTCCTGTTGATCTCCTCCTGTTGGTGTCTCCTCTCCTCCTGTTGATCTCCTCTCCTCCTGTTGATCTCCTCTCCTCCTGTTGATCTCCTCTCCTCCTGTTGATCTCCTCACCTCCTGTTGATCTCCTCCTGTTGGTGTCTCCTCCTCTCCTCCTGTTGGTGTCTCCTCCTCTCCTCCTGTTGGTGTCTCCTCCTCTCCTCCTGTTGGTGTCTCCTCCTCTCATTACATTACATTACATTTAAGTCATTTAGCAGACGCTCTTATCCAGAGCGACTTACAAATTGGTGCATTCACCTTATGACATCCAGTGGGACAGTCACTTAACAATAGTGCATCTAAAACTTAGGGGGGGTGGGGTGAGAGGGATTACTTAACCTATCCTAGGTATTCCTTAAAGAGGTGGGGTTTCAGGTGTCTCTCCTCCTGTTGGTGTCTCCTCTCCTCCTGTTGGTGTCTCCTCCTCTCCTCCTGTTGGTGTCTCCTCCTCTCCTCCTGTTGGTGTCTCCTCCTCTCCTCCTGTTGATCTCCTCCTGTTGGTGTCTCCTCTCCTCCTGTTGATCTCCTCCTGTTGGTGTCTCCTCTCCTCCTGTTGATCTCCTCCTGTTGGTGTCTCCTCTCCTCCTGTTGGTGTCTCCTCCTCTTCTCCTGTTGGTGTCTCCTCCTCTCCTCCTGTTGGTGTCTCCTCCTCTCCTCCTGTTGGTGTCTCCTCCTCTCCTCCTGTTGATCTCCTCCTGTTGGTGTCTCCTCCTCTCCTCCTGTTGATCTCCTCCTGTTGGTGTCTCCTCCTCTCCTCCTGTTGGTGTCTCCTCCTCTCCTCCTGTTGGTGTCTCCTCCTCTCCTCCTGTTGGTGTCTCCTCCTCTCCTCCTGTTGGTGTCTCCTCCTCTCCTCCTGTTGGTGTCTCCTCCTCTCCTCCTGTTGATCTCCTCCTCTCCTCCTGTTGATCTCCTCCTCTCCTCCTGTTGATCTCCTCCTCTCCTCCTGTTGATCTCCTCCTGTTGGTGTCTCCTCTCCTCCTGTTGATCTCCTCTCCTCCTGTTGATCTCCTCTCCTCCTGTTGATCTCCTCTCCTCCTGTTGATCTCCTCACCTCCTGTTGATCTCCTCCTGTTGGTGTCTCCTCCTCTCCTCCTGTTGGTGTCTCCTCCTCTCCTCCTGTTGGTGTCTCCTCCTCTCCTCCTGTTGGTGTCTCCTCCTCTCATTACATTACATTACATTTAAGTCATTTAGCAGACGCTCTTATCCAGAGCGACTTACAAATTGGTGCATTCACCTTATGACATCCAGTGAGACAGTCACTTAACAATAGTGCATCTAAAACTTAGGGGGGGTGGGGTGAGAGGGATTACTTAACCTATCCTAGGTATTCCTTAAAGAGGTGGGGTTTCAGGTGTCTCTCCTCCTGTTGGTGTCTCCTCTCCTCCTGTTGGTGTCTCCTCCTCTCCTCCTGTTGGTGTCTCCTCCTCTCCTCCTGTTGGTGTCTCCTCCTCTCCTCCTGTTGGTGTCTCCTCCTCTCCTCCTGTTGGTGTTGATCTCCTCTCCTCCTGTTGGTGTTGATCTCCTCTCCTCCTGTTGATCTCCTCTCCTCCTGTTGATCTCCTCTCCTCCTGTTGATCTCCTCCTGTTGGTGTCTCCTCCTCTCTTCCTGTTGATCTCCTCCTGTTGGTGTCTCCTCTCCTCCTGTTGATCTCCTCCTGTTGGTGTCTCCTCCTCTCCTCCTGTTGGTGTTGATCTCCTCTCCTCCTGTTGATCTCCTCTCCTCCTGTTGATCTCCTCTCCTCCTGTTGATCTCCTCCTGTTGGTGTCTCCTCTCCTCCTGTTGATCTCCTCCTGTTGGTGTCTCCTCTCCTCCTGTTGATCTCCTCCTGTTGGTGTCTCCTCCTCTCCTCCTGTTGATCTCCTCCCGTTGATCTCCTCGTGTTGATCTCCTCCAGGTGCCCATCACCTTCCTGCCCAGGGACCGAGGGGACTATGCTCAGTTCTGGGACCTGGAGTGTCACCCAGTGGCTGAGCCTCAGCACAAGACCAGGATACGCTTCCAGCTCTGTGGCACTGTGGGTAGACTGATATAGGACATCATTATACTGCCAGGAGACTGTCTGTAAAGGTAGACTGATATAGGACATCATTATACTGCCAGGAGACTGATATAGGACATCATTATACTGCCAGGAGCCTGTCTGTAAAGGTAGACTGATATAGGACATCATTATACTGCCAGGAGACTGATATAGTAGGACATCATTATACTGCCAGGAGACTGTTATAGGACATCATTATACTGCCAGGAGCCTGTCTGTAAAGGTAGACTGATATAGGACATCATTATACTGCCAGGAGACTGATATAGTAGGACATCATTATACTGCCAGGAGACTGTTATAGGACATCATTATACTACCAGGAGACTGATATAGGACATCATTATACTGCCAGGAGACTGATATAGGACATCATTATACTGCCAGGAGACTGATATAGGACATCATTATACTGCCAGGAGACTGATATAGGACATCATTATACTGCCAGGAGCCTGTCTGTAAAGGTAGACTGATATAGGACATCATTATACTGCCAGGAGACTGATATAGTAGGACATCATTATACTGCCAGGAGACTGTTATAGGACATCATTATACTGCCAGGAGCCTGTCTGTAAAGGTAGACTGATATAGGACATCATTATACTGCCAGGAGACTGATATAGTAGGACATCATTATACTGCCAGGAGACTGTTATAGGACATCATTATACTACCAGGAGACTGATATAGGACATCATATACTGCCAGGAGGCTGTTATAGGACATCATTATACTGCCAGGAGACTGATATAGGACATCATTATACTGCCAGGAGACTGATATAGGACATCATTATACTGCCAGGAGACTGATATAGGACATCATACTGCCAGGAGATTGTTACAGGACATCATTATACTACCAGGAGACTGTTACAGGACATCATTATACTACCAGGAGACTGTTATAGGACATCATTATACTACCAGGAGACTGTTACAGGACATCATTATACTGCCAGGAGACTGTTACAGGACATCATTATACTGCCAGGAAACTGTAAAAGTAGACTGATATAGGACATCATTATACTGCCAGGAGACTGTTATAGGACATCATTATACTGCCAGGAGACTTATATAGGACATCATTATACTGCCAGGAGACTGATATAGGACATCATTATACTGCCAGGAGACTGATATAGGACATCATTATACTGCCAGGAGACTGTAAAGGTAGACTGATATAGGACATCATTATACTGCCAGGAGACTGATATAGTAGGACATCATTATACTGCCAGGAGACTGTTATAGGACATCATTATACTGCCAGGAGACTGATATAGGACATCATTATACTGCCAGGAGACTGATATAGGACATCATTATACTGCCAGGAGACTGTCTGTAAAGGTAGACTGATATAGGACATCATTATACTGCCAGGAGACTGTTATAGGACATCATTATACTGCCAGGAGACTTATATAGGACATCATTATACTGCCAGGAGACTGATATAGGACATCATTATACTGCCAGGAGACTGATATAGGACATCATTATACTGCCAGGAGACTGATATAGGACATCATTATACTGCCAGGAAACTGATATAGGACATCATTATACTGCCAGGAAACTGTAAAGGTAGACTGATATAGGACATCATTATACTGCCAGGAGACTGATATAGTAGGACATCATTATACTGCCAGGAGACTTATATAGGACATCATTATACTGCCAGGAGACTGATATAGGACATCATTATACTGCCAGGAGACTGATATAGGACATCATTATACTGCCAGGAGACTGATATAGTAGGACATCATTATACTGCCAGGAGACTTATATAGGACATCATTATACTGCCAGGAGACTGATATAGGACATCATTATACTGCCAGGAGACTGATATAGGACATCATTATACTGCCAGGAGACTGTCTGTAAAGGTAGACTGATATAGGACATCATTATACTGCCAGGAGACTGTTATAGGACATCATTATACTGCCAGGAGACTGTTATAGGACATCATTATACTGCCAGGAGACTTATATAGGACATCATTATACTGCCAGGAGACTGATATAGGACATCATTATACTGCCAGGAGACTGATATAGGACATCATTATACTGCCAGGAGACTGATATAGGACATCATTATACTGCCAGGAAACTGTTATAGGACATCATTATACTGCCAGGAGACTGATATAGGACATCATTATAGTGCCAGGAGACTGTTATAGGACATCATTATAGTGCCAGGAGACTGATATAGGACATCATTATAGTGCCAGGAGAATGATATAATGGATACTACCCTTTTGGAATAATGGATATGGTGTCCCCTAATGGATATGGTGTCCCCTAATGGATATGGTGTTCCCTAATGAATAGGACCCTTCTGGATATGGTGTCCCCTAATGAATAGGACCCTTCTGGATATGGTGTCCCCTAATGGATACGGTGTCCCCTAATGGATACGGTGTCCCCTCATGGATACGGTGTCCCCTCATGGATACGGTGTCCCCTCATGGATACGGTGTCCCCTCATGGATACGGTGTCCCCTCATGGATACGGTGTCCCCTCATGGATACGGTGGAGGGTGACTGTGGCGTGGAGGGAGGCGTGGAGGGTGACTGTGGCGTGGAGGGAGGCGTGGAGGGTGACTGTGGCGTGGAGGGAGGCGTGGAGGGTGACTGTGGCGTGGAGGGAGGCGTGGAGGGTGACTGTGGCGTGGAGGGTGACTGTGGCGTGGAGGGTGGCGGTGGCGTGGAGGGTGGCGTGGAGGGTGGCGTGGAGGGTGGCGGTGGCGTGGAGGGTGGCGGTGGCTGGAGGGTGGCGGTGGAGGGTGGCGGTGGCTGGAGGGTGACGGTGGAGGGTGGTGGAGGGTGACGGTGGCGTGGAGGGTGGCGGTGGCTGGACGGTGACGGTGGCGTGGAGGGTGGTCATGATGATGATGATGATGGTGTGTTTCAGGGTGTGAAGGTTGGTCCAGCGGTGGCTCCTCAGGAAGCAGACTGTTCTCTGGTGAAGACTGAAGCCTTTAAGACCAGGAGAAGACCTGACCCGGTTGCTGATGGGGGCATGACTGGGTAAGGACTGGCAGTCAGGTCTCACTAGTGATGACTTGGTAAGGACTGGCAGTCAGGTCTCACTAGTGAGGACTGGCAGTCAGGTCTCACTAGTGATGACTTGGTAAGGACTGGCAGTCAGGTCTCACTAGTGAGGACTTGGCAGTAAGGTCTCACTAGTGATGACTGGGTGAGGACTGGCAGTCAGGTCTCACTAGTGATGACTGGCAGTCAGGTCTCACTAGTGATGACTGGCAGTCAGGTCTCACTAGTGATGACTGGCAGTCAGGTCTCACTAGTGATGACTGGCAGTCAGGTCTCACTAGTGATGACTGGCTGGCAGTCAGGTCTCACTAGTGATGACTGGGTAAGGACTGGCAGTCAGGTCTCACTAGTGATGACTGGCAGTCAGGTCTCACTAGGGATGACTGGCAGTCAGGTCTCACTAGGGATGACTGGCAGACTGGGATGACAGTCAGGTCTCACTAGGGATGATGACTGGTCTCAGGGATGACTGGCAGGGTCTCACTAGGGATGACTGGCAGTCAGGTCTCACTAGGGATGACTGGCAGTCAGGTCTCACTAGGGATGACTGGCAGTCAGGTCTCACTAGGGATGACTGGCAGTCAGGTCTCACTAGGGATGACTGGCAGTCAGGTCTCACTAGGGATGACTGGCATCAGGTCTCACTGGGATGACTGGCAGTCAGGTCTCCCTAGGGATGACTGGCAGTCAGGTCTCCTAGGGATGACTGGCAGGGATGACTGGCAGTCAGGTCTCCCTAGGGATGACTGGCAGTCAGGTCTCCCTAGGGATGACTGGCAGTCAGGTCTCCCTAGGGATGACTGGCAGTCAGGTCTCCCTAGGGATGACTGGCAGTCAGGTCTCCCTAGGGATGACTGGCAGTCAGGTCTCCCTAGGGATGACTGGCAGTCAGGTCTCCCTAGGGATGACTGGCAGTCAGGTCTCCCTAGGGATGACTGGCAGTCAGGTCTCCCTAGGGATGACTGGCAGTCAGGTCTCCCTAGGGATGACTGGCAGTCAGGTCTCCCTAGGGATGACTGGCAGTCAGGTCTCACTAGGGATGACTGGCAGTCAGGTCTCACTAGGGATGACTGGCAGTCAGGTCTCACTAGGGATGACTGGCAGTCAGGTCTCACTAGGGCTGACTGGCAGTCAGGTCTCACTAGGGCTGACTGGCAGTCAGGTCTCACTAGGGCTGACTGGCAGTCAGGTCTCACTAGGGATGACTGGCAGTCAGGTCTCACTAGGGATGACTGGCAGTCAGGTCTCACTAGGGATGACTGGCAGTCAGGTCTCACTAGGGATGACTAGAAAAACAAGGTTGACCCTCCAGTCCAGAGCACAGTGGAGGATGAATCACAAAACAGGGAGCACTAGTTAGCCAGCTAGTTAACCAGCTAGTTATTCAGTCAGCTGGCTAACTAGCTGGCTATCTGGTTAACATTCAGATATAGCTCTTGATTTGTTCTGAAGGATAAGTGGTCAGGAAGCTCAGAGCCCCAAGGAGGAGGAAGGTTCAGGAAGCTCAGAGCCCCATGGAGGAGGAAGGTTCAGGAAGCTCAGAGCCCCATGGAGGAGGAAGGTTCAGGGAGCTCAGAGCACCATGGAGGAGGAAGGTTCAGGGAGCTCAGAGCACCATGGAGGAGGAAGGTTCAGGGAGATCAGAGCCCCAAGGAGGAGGAAGGTTCAGGAAGCTCAAAGCCCCAAGGAGGAGGAAGGTTCAGGAAGCTCAGAGCCCCATGGAGGAGGAAGGTTCAGGTAGATGGTCAGGAAGCTCAGAGCCCCAAGGAGGAGGAAGGTTCAGGAAGCTCAGAGCCCCAAGGAGGAGGAAGGTTCAGGAAGCTCAGAGCCCCAAGGAGGAGGAAGGTTCAGGAAGCTCAGAGCCCCAAGGAGGAGGAAGGTTCAGGAAGCTCAGAGCCCCAAGGAGGAGGAAGGTTCAGGAAGCTCAGAGCCCCATGGAGGAGGAAGGTTCAGGTAGATGTTAAATGTGTGGATGATGTTGTGTGTTCCAGTCAGGAGGAGGCTCTGTGTAGGGGGGTATACGCCCCCCAGGACCATTACTCATTCCCCCCTACCAGGGTAGGGGGGACCAGCACAATGAAGGTCAACATGAGAAACAACTCCTTGGAAACGCATGCGGTGAGCAACACACAGAATAATTGCATGAACTGTGATTGATGTGATAACTACCCAGAATGCTTTGCATTGCATGGATTTGATGTTGAGCTTGTCTGATGTTGCAGCTGATGTTCCTAACCCCTAAAGAGCCCTTCCACATCAAGCATTCCAAATATTCCCTAAGGTGAGTCCACGCCGCTTTGTGCCTGTCATTCCTCTTCTGTAATCAGTGTCCTGGTTAGCCTGGCCACAGAGCTAGACAATGACCATAGAAGTTGACCAAGACTGCACAACCAGGTCTGAGACCAGGCTATGATGTACTGAAAGGCTGTGATTGGTGCTGTGTGTGTAACCTGAGTGTGACTTCCTGCTGCTAATGCTGTGGAAACTCAGAGGGGTCGGTCTGAGAGTGTCTGGACAGCAGGCCACTGTGTAGGTCAGGCTCTGGGTCTGAGAGTGTCTGGACAGCAGGCCACTGTGTAGGTCAGGCTCTGGGTCTGAGAGTGTCTGGACAGCAGGTCACTGTGTAGGTCAGGCTCTGGACAGCAGGTCACTGTGTAGGTCAGGCTCTGGGCCTGAGAGTGTCTGGACAGCAGGTCACTGTGTAGGTCAGGCTCTGGACAGCAGGTCACTGTGTAGGTCAGGCTCTGGGTCTGAGAGTGTCTGGACAGCAGGTCACTGTGTAGGTCAGGCTCTGGACAGCAGGTCACTGTGTAGGTCAGGCTCTGGGTCTGAGAGTGTCTGGACAGCAGGTCACTGTGTAGGTCAGGCTCTGGGCCTGAGAGTGTCTGGACAGCAGGTCACTGTGTAGGTCAGGCTCTGGACAGCAGGTCACTGTGTAGGTCAGGCTCTGGGTCTGAGAGTGTCTGGACAGCAGGTCACTGTGTAGGTCAGGCTCTGGGCCTGAGAGTGTCTGGACAGCAGGTCACTGTGTAGGTCAGGCTCTGGGCCTGAGAGTGTCTGGACAGCAGGTCACTGTGTAGGTCAGGCTCTGGACAGCAGGTCACTGTGTAGGTCAGGCTCTGGGCCTGAGAGTGTCTGGACAGCAGGTCACTGTGTTGGTCTGCCTCTCAGTCCGTGTCGTCTGCCTCTCAGTCCGTGTCGTCTGCCTCTCAGTCCGTGTCGTCTGCCTCTCAGTCCGTGTCGTCTGCCTCTCAGTCCGTGTCGTCTGCCTCTCAGTCCGTGTCGTCTGCCTCTCAGTCCGTGTCGTCTGCCTCTCAGTCCGTGTCGTCTGCCTCTCAGTCCGTGTCGTCTGCCTCTCAGTCCGTGTCGTCTGCCTCTCAGTCCGTGTCGTCTGCCTCTCAGTCCGTGTCGTCTGCCTCTCAGTCCGTGTCGTCTGCCTCTCTGTCCGTGTCGTCTGCCTCTCTGTCCGTGTCGTCTGCCTCTCTGTCCGTGTCGTCTGCCTCTCTGTCCGTGTCGTCTGCCTCTCTGTCCGTGTCGTCTGCCTCTCTGTCCGTGTCGTCTGCCTCTCTGTCCGTGTCGTCTGCCTCTCTGTCCGTGTCGTCTGCCTCTCTGTCCGTGTCGTCTGCCTCTCTGTCCGTGTCGTCTGCCTCTCTGTCCGTGTCGTCTGCCTCTCTGTCCGTGTCGTCTGCCTCTCTGTCCGTGTCGTCTGCCTCTCTGTCCGTGTCGTCTGCCTCTCTGTCCGTGTCGTCTGCCTCTCTGTCCGTGTCGTCTGCCTCTCTGTCCGTGTCGTCTGCCTCTCTGTCCGTGTCGTCTGCCTCTCTGTCCGTGTCGTCTGCCTCTCTGTCCGTGTCGTCTGCCTCTCTGTCCGTGTCGTCTGCCTCTCTGTCCGTGTCGTCTGCCTCTCTGTCCGTGTCGTCTGCCTCTCTGTCCGTGTCGTCTGCCTCTCTGTCCGTGTCGTCTGCCTCTCTGTCCGTGTCGTCTGCCTCTCTGTCCGTGTCGTCTGCCTCTCTGTCCGTGTCGTCTGCCTCTCTGTCCGTGTCGTCTGCCTCTCTGTCCGTGTCGTCTGCCTCTCTGTCCGTGTCGTCTGCCTCTCTGTCCGTGTCGTCTGCCTCTCTGTCCGTGTCGTCTGCCTCTCTGTCCGTGTCGTCTGCCTCTCTGTCCGTGTCGTCTGCGAACCCGTACATACTTAGTCCATGTTTTGATTTCTTGCCGTTTCTCTGCCCTCCAGATCCCAACGCTACATCCACCTGCCAGTCCAGTTCAAGCCGGTTGTAACTGGAAACCACTCCAGCCTGCTGTTGGTTCAGACGGATACCAGTGGAAACATCGCTATCCAGCTGACTGGTGAGGCCCTGCCCTGACTGGGTCAGTGAGGACTGCTGGTCTGGGTCAGTGAGGACTGCTGCTCTGGGTCAGTGAGGACTGCTGCTCTGGGTCAGTGAGGACTGCTGCTCTGGGTCAGTGAGGACTGCTGCTCTGGGTCAGTGAGGACTGCTGCTCTGGGTCAGTGAGGACTGCTGCTCTGGGTCAGTGAGGACTGCTGCTCTGGGTCAGTGAGGACTGCTGCTCTGGGTCAGTGAGGACTGCTGCTCTGGGTCAGTGAGGACTGCTGGGTCACTGCATCTGTAGTGTGGCCCGTACTGGAGCACTGCTGAAGGTCATACGGAAGAATGAACTATGAAGCCTTTGTCCAATATAGCACCCTAATCTCAAGATGATGCCGGACCTGAAGCAGTGCACCGTCTCATTGGTTCCACTCCTGGCAACGTCCCAACGTCTCATTGGTTCCACTCCTGGCAACGTCCCAACGTGTCATTGGTTCCACTCCTGGCAACGTCCCAACGTCTCATTGGTTCCACTCCTGGCAACGTCCCAACGTCTCATTGGTTCCACTCCTGGCAACGTCTCATTGGTTCCACTCCTGGCAACGTCTCATTGGTTCCACTCCTGGCAACGTCTCATTGGTTCCACTCCTGGCAACGTACCAACGTGTCATTGGTTCCACTCCTGGCAACGTCCCAACGTCTCATTGGTTCCACTCCTGGCAACGTACCAACGTGTCATTGGTTCCACTCCTGGCAACGTACCAACGTGTCATTGGTTCCACTCCTGGCAACGTACCAACGTGTCATTGGTTCCACTCCTGGCAACGTCCCAACGTCTCATTGGTTCCACTCCTGGCAACGTACCAACGTGTCTTTGGTTCCACTCCTGGCAACGTACCAACGTGTCATTGGTTCCACTCCTGGGGGTCTGCATAGAGCTAGCAGACTACAGCTCTATATCCTATCCTCTGGGGGTCTGCATAGAGCTAGCAGACTACAGCTCTATCCTATCCTCTGGGGGTCTGCGTAGAGCTAGCAGACTACATCTCTATCCTATCCTCTGGGGGTCTGAATGGAGCAGACTACAGCTCTATATCCTATCCTCTGGGGGTCTGCATAGAGCTAGCAGACTACAGCTCTATCCTATCCTCTGGGGGTCTGCATAGAGCTAGCAGACTACAGCTCTATATCCTATCCTCTGGGGGTCTGCATAGAGCTAGCAGACTACAGCTCTATATCCTATCCTCTGGGGGTCTGCATAGAGCTAGCAGACTACAGCTCTATATCCTATCCTCTGGGGGTCTGCATAGAGCTAGCAGACTACAGCTCTATATCCTATCCTCTGGGGGTCTGCATAGAGCTAGCAGACTACAGCTCTATATCCTATCCTCTGGGGGTCTGCGTAGAGCAGACTACAGCTCTATATCCTATCCTCTGGGGGTCTGCGTAGAGCAGACTACAGCTCTATATCCTATCCTCTGGGGGTCTGCATAGAGCTAGCAGACTACAGCTCTATCCTATCCTCTGGGGGTCTGCATAGAGCTAGCAGACTACAGCTCTATATCCTATCCTCTGGGGGTCTGCATAGAGCTAGCAGACTACAGCTCTATATCCTATCCTCTGGGGGTCTGCGTAGAGCTAGCAGACTACAGCTCTATATCCTATCCTCTGGGGGTCTGCATAGAGCAGACTACAGCTCTATAGCCTATCCTCTGGGGGTCTGCATAGAGCAGACTACAGCTCTATATCCTATCCTCTGGGGGTCTGCATAGAGCTAGCAGACTACAGCTCTATATCCTATCCTCTGGGGGTCTGCATAGAGCTAGCAGACTACAGCTCTATATCCTATCCTCTGGGGGTCTGCATAGAGCTAGCAGACTACAGCTCTATATCCTATCCTCTGGGGGTCTGCATAGAGCTAGCAGACTACAGCTCTATATCCTATCCTCTGGGGGTCTGCATAGAGCTAGCAGACTACAGCTCTATATCCTATCCTCTGGGGGTCTGCGTAGAGCTAGCAGACTACAGCTCTATATCCTATCCTCTGGGGGTCTGCGTAGAGCAGACTACAGCTCTATATCCTATCCTCTGGGGGTCTGCGTAGAGCTAGCAGACTACAGCTCTATCCTATCCTCTGGGGGTCTGCATAGAGCAGACTACAGCTCTATATCCTATCCTCTGGGGGTCTGCATAGAGCAGACTACAGCTCTATATCCTATCCTCTGGGGGTCTGCATGGAGCTAGCAGACTACAGCTCTATATCCTATCCTCTGGAGGTCTGCGTAGAGCAGACTACAGCTCTATATCCTATCCTCTGGGGGTCTGCGTAGAGCTAGCAGACTAGAAACATTTGACTGAATTTGATGCCCAGTACAACTTGAAGAGAGTTGGCATGGCTGATGTCATGTGACAGGGTTTACATGGGGTTTTGGTCAGTGGACCTACTGATGAACTTTTCAGAGTAATCTCTGTGCTGGGCCAAGAGGAGGTTTTCCACCATCAACTCAATCGTTGTTCCCTACTTTGGTTTTCTATTAGAAATGGCACACGCTTTTAAAAAGCACATGGTTTATATTTTATGTTATTGTGATTTTTAAATGAACTTGATCAAATAAAGATTTGTCAAACATTTTGCTCGCTTTTTATGTTTTTGCAATGTAGATGTTAAATAACTGGACAGAGATGAATATTTATATTTTATATGTATTCTGAGACTTTGTTTTAGCTAAAACTTAAAACAAAAAGCAGAGACTCCTCCATGTAGGCAGACTATAATACAGTAGAGTGCAGAGACTCCTCCATGTAGTCAGACTATAATACAGTAGAGTGCAGAGACTCCTCCATGTAGTCAGACTATAATACAGTAGAGACTCCTCCATGTAGTCAGACTATAATACAGTAGAGTGCAGAGACTCCTCCATGTAGTCAGACTATAATACAGTAGAGACTCCTACATGTAGTCAGACTATAATACAGTAGAGTGCAGAGACTCCTACATGTAGTCAGACTATAATACAGTAGCGTGCAGAGACTCCTCCTCCATGTAGTCAGACTATAATACAGTAGAGTGCAGAGACTCCTACATGTAGTCAGACTATAATACAGTAGCGTGCAGAGACTCCTCCTCCATGTAGTCAGACTATAATACAGTAGAGTGCAGAGACTCCTACATGTAGTCAGACTATAATACAGTAGCGTGCAGAGACTCCTCCTCCATGTAGTCAGACTATAATACAGTAGAGTGCAGAGACTTCTACATGTAGTCAGACTATAATACAGTAGAGTGCAGAGACTCCTCCATGTAGTCAGACTATAATACAGTAGAGTGCAGAGACTCCTACATGTAGTCAGACTATAATACAGTAGAGTGCAGAGACTCCTACATGTAGTCAGACTATAATACAGTAGAGTGCAGAGACTCCTCCTCCATGTAGTCAGACTATAATACAGTAGAGTGCAGAGACTCCTACATAATATAAATAATAATATATGCCATTTAGCAGACGCTTTTATCCAAAGCGACTTACAGTCATGTGTGCATACATTCTATGTATGGGTGGTCCTGGGGATCGAACCCACTACCCTGGCGTTACAAGCGCCATGCTCTACCAACTGAGCTACAGAACCCACCCATACATGTAGTCAGACTATAATACAGTAGAGTGCAGAGACTCCTACATGTAGTCAGACTATAATACAGTAGCGTGCAGAGACTCCTCCTCCATGTAGTCAGACTATAATACAGTAGAGTGCAGAGACTCCTACATGTAGTCAGACTATAATACAGTAGCGTGCAGAGACTCCTCCTCCATGTAGTCAGACTATAATACAGTAGAGTGCAGAGACTCCTCCTACATGTAGTCAGACTATAATACAGTAGAGTGCAGAGACTCCTACATGTAGTCAGACTATAATACAGTAGAGTGCAGAGACTCCATGTAGTCAGACTATAATACAGTAGAGTGCAGAGACTCCTACATGTAGTCAGACTATAATACAGTAGAGTGCAGAGACTCCTCCTCCATGTAGTCAGACTATAATACAGTAGAGTGCAGAGACTCCTACATGTAGTCAGACTATAATACAGTAGCGTGCAGAGACTCCTCCTCCATGTAGTCAGACTATAATACAGTAGAGTGCAGAGACTCCTACATGTAGTCAGACTATAATACAGTAGAGTGCAGAGACTCCTACATGTAGTCAGACTATAATACAGTAGAGTGCAGAGACTCCTACATGTAGTCAGACTATAATACAGTAGAGTGCAGAGACTCCTACATGTAGTCAGACTATAATACAGTAGAGTGCAGAGACTCCTACATGTAGTCAGACTATAATACAGTAGAGTGCAGAGACTCCTCCTACATGCAGGCTAAATATTGGATATGGTATCAGACAAATGTTATACTGGTCCATCACTACTAATTATTACTGCGCATGGAAACGGACTCAAAGCAGCTACCGCCACTTCTCAGCAGGGGGCGCTACAGCTCCCGTTTCTCATCTTGGTGTGTTGTGTTCCTCTGATTTGGCTCCATTTTCAGGTAAGACTGATTTACTGTAAAATGTGTAGTTAACGTTGCTTTGGGGATAGGTAGCTACAGTTTTTACTGTTAGGGTTTAAAGTTGCCCCCTTTTAATGATGTACTGTAGCTAGCCAGCAAGCTAGATGGGGGTGGTCTCACCACTGTTGGAAAGTTGGAAAGTGCGTCTCCAAGGATACTAGTGCACTAGATCTGATCAGCGCACTAGAATCTGATGCACTAGATCTGATCAGCGCACTAGAATCTGATTCACTAGATCTGCTCAGCTCACTAGAATCTGATGCACTAGATCTGCTCAGCGCACTAGAATCTGATGCACTAGATCTGCTCAGCGCACTAGAATCTGATGCACTAGATCTGCTCAGCGCACTAGAATCTGATGCACTAGATCTGCTCAGCGCACTAGAATCTGATGCACTAGATCTGCTCAGCGCACTAGAATCTGATGCACTAGATCTGCTCAGCGCACTAGAATCTGATGCACTAGATCTGCTCAGCGCACTAGAATCTGATTCACTAGATCTGCTCAGCGCACTAGAATCTGATGCACTCGATCTGCTCAGCGCACTAGAATCTGATTCACTAGATCTGCTCAGCGCACTAGAATCTGATGCACTAGATCTGCTCAGCGCACTAGAATCTGATGCACTAGATCTGATCAGCGCACTAGAATCTGATTCACTAGATCTGCTCAGCGCACTAGAATCTGATTCACTAGATCTGATCAGCGCACTAGAATCTGATGCACTAGATCTGCTCAGCGCACTAGAATCTGATGCACTAGATCTGATCAGCGCACTAGAATCTGATTCACTAGATCTGCTCAGCGCACTAGAATCTGATTCACTAGATCTGATCAGCGCACTAGAATCTGATGCACTAGATCTGCTCAGCGCACTAGAATCTGATGCACTAGATCTGCTCAGCGCACTAGAATCTGATGCACTAGATCTGCTCAGCGCACTAGAATCTGATGCACTAGATCTGCTCAGCGCACTAGAATCTGATGCACTCGATCTGCTCAGCGCACTAGAATCTGATTCACTCGATCTGCTCAGCGCACTAGAATCTGATTCACTCGATCTGCTCAGCGCACTAGAATCTGATGCACTAGATCTGCTCAGCGCACTAGAATCTGATGCACTAGATCTGCTCAGCGCACTAGAATCTGATGCACAAGATCTGCTCAGCGCACTAGAATCTGATTCACTCGATCTGCTCAGCGCACTAGAATCTGATGCACTAGATCTGCTCAGCGCACTAGAATCTGATGCACAAGATCTGCTCAGCGCACTAGAATCTGATGCACAAGATCTGCTCAGCGCACTAGAATCTGATTCACTAGATCTGCTCAGCGCACTAGCGGCTGCGGAGGTTGCAGGGTCAATTAGGATACGCCTTTTCTCTTCCTCGCTAACGGTTGGCCAGATTTAATCGACGTTTGTAAATATGTTTATAATAATTGATCCTGCTACTAGCCGGATGATCTGTAACTGCGTTGTGTGTGGTTGATTGAGACTATAGACGTGGACGTTGGAGATCAGGTCGTTTTAATCAAGCAGAACGCGCTCTCTGCATCCAGAAGGAAATGAAACCTTTGTAGAGCCACAAATGTTCCGAGAATCGTCGCCTCTTTCTCTCTCAGTGCATCAAAAATAGTTTTCGAATATAATAATGAATACATGAACCAGGTGAAATTCACATAGTACTTCAACAACTGTTCCAGATACACGGGATAGCCTTTGTGGGATCGTGTTGCACTACTGTAGCAGGCCATTGGCCAGTATGGAGGGTGATAACAGACAGCCAGCGAGCTCAGCGATCTCGTGCAAATAGCAACGCTCCATTGAATACATCATTTCTCTGTTATCCAGCCAGCTGTCTCGCTCATAATTCACATTATCCATGTCTGTAGGTGCAGTTTGAAAATATAAATTCAATTTCTAGGAAACCTAAATATTTATTATTATTGATTGACCTTGTGAGTTTGAGTACCTCTGTCATGTGACGTCTTACACTGGATGATGCGCGACGTGTCTGATTCAACCACGAAGTCGTCGCGCTGTGTCCATCAACTCCCTTCACACATGAGGCCCGCAGCTATTAAATAGGGTCCTGTTGTGTTGTGGGAATGTTCCTTTCTTTATGGACCCACCACAGTCAGGAGCCCTGTCATTGGTACAACAATCCTCCCGCCAGTCTTCTCTCTGACTATAGCTGTGAACAGTACAGTTAATCACCAGTCTGCTCCTGTAGTCTAGTCAGCTGGACGGCTGCTGATATTTAACAGCCAGACCTACTGCCACGCCAGGCGGCACCGAGAGCAGCGCAGAGTCCTCTACGGGAGAGGACAGTTGTGTCCCAAATGGAACACTATTCCCTATGTAGTGCACTAATTTAGTCCAGGACCAAATGGCACCCTATTCCCTATGTAGTGCACTAATTTAGACCAGGACCAAATGGCACCCTATTCCCTATGTAGTGCACTAATTTAGACCAGGACCAAATGGCACCCTATTCCTATGTAGTGCACTACTATAGACCAGGACTCACCCTATTCCCTATATAGTGCACTACTACAGCCCAGGACCAAATGGAACCCTATTCCCTATATAGTGCACTACTATAGATCAGGATCCATCCTATTCCCTATATAGTGCACTACTTTTTGACCTGTGCCCATAGGGCTGGTTCCATCTCCCTGGCCCCGCTCTGTAGCGAGTTCCATGTGGTATCAGACAGGGAACTCTGTCCAACACTGTTCAGGCAGAGCTCCTAGCCTTTGGCTGTCGTGATCATCTGACTGCTTCTCCCTGGCCCCGTTCTGTAGCTAGCTGGGGCCACAACCAGCCCCCGCTCTGTAGCTAGCTGGGGCCACAACCAGCCCTCGCTCTGTAGCTAGCTGGGGCCACAACCTGCCCCAACTCTGTAGCTAGCTGAGGCCTCAACCAGCCCCCGCTCTGTAGATAGCTGGGGCCACGACCAGCCCCCGCTCTGTAGCTAGCTGGGGCCCACGACCAGCCCCCGCTCTGTAGCTAGCTGGGGCCCACGACCAGCCCCCGCTCTGTAGCTAGCTGGGGCCCACGACCAGCCCCCGCTCTGTAGCTAGCTGGGGCCAACGACCAGCCCCCACTCTGTAGCTAGCTGGGGCCCACGACCAGCCCCCACTCTGTAGCTAGCTGGGGCCCACGACCAGCCCCGCTCTGTAGCTAGCTGAGGCCCACGACCAGCCCCGCTCTGTAGCTAGCTGGGGCCTCAACCAGCCCCCGCTCTGTAGCTAGCTGGGGCCCACGACCAGCCCCCGCTCTGTAGCTAGCTGGGGCCACGACCAGCCCCTGCTCTGTAGCTAGCTGGGGCCACGACCAGCCCCTGCTCTGTAGCTAGCTGAGGCCTCAACCAGCCCCCGCTCTGTAGCTAGCTGGGGCCCATGACCAGCTCCCGCTCTGTAGCTAGCTGGGGCCCACGACCAGCCCCCGCTCTGTAGCTAGCTGGGGGCCACGACCAGCCCCAGCTCTAGCTAGCTGAGGCCTCAACCAGCCCCACTCTGTAGCTAGCTGAGGCATCAACCAGCCCCCGCTCTGTAGCTAGCTGAGGCCCACGACCAGCCCCCGCTCTGTAGCTAGCTGGGGCCTCATCCAGCCCCACTCTGTAGTTAGCTGAGGCCATGACTAAATGAGGAGAGGGAGCAGACTAGTGATATTATTTTTGAAGATGTATCCTGTAATCTCAATATTATTATTTTTTTGCTCTAGTACTTGTACCAAACTCCAGTATTTCCCTTCAAAGCTTGTTCTCCATCTTTTTAAATAGGGAAACGTTGTCAGCACTTTTATGTCCATGACCTTTTGATTCTCTCTTGTCCCTCTGCAGCAGATGTACAATATGGTGAGCAATATGTTAGGTACTGCAATTCAATGTTTCAATCTTATCGGCACCTAAAGTATGGTGATAATATTGTATGGTGAAGTCCCTGGTAATTCCCAGTTCTAGAAAGAACAGGACTGATGATCTGTGTTGTTGCAGACAGGCACAAGTCGAGGACTGATGATCTGTGTTGTTGCAGACAGGCACAAGTCGAGGACTGATGATCTGCTAAATGGCATATATTATTATTATTTATTATTATCTGTGTTGTTGCAGCCAGGCACAAGTCGAGGACTGATGATCTGTGTTGTTGCAGCCAGGCACAAGTCGAGGACTGATGATCTGTGTTGTTGCAGCCAGGCACAAGTCGAGGACTGATGATCTGTGTTGTTGCAGCCAGGCACAGTCAAGCCAACTACACTCTTAACCATAATGGCTCCTGTAAGTTGCTCTGGATAAGTGCCTTGCTCAAGGGCACATCAACTGATTTTTCACCAAGTCAACTCAGGGATTCGAACTAGTGACCTATCAGTTACTGGACCAATGTTCTTATCTGCTAGGCTACCCCTCAGCCCAGTCTGCTAGACTACCCCACAGCCTCCCAGTCTGCTAGACTACCCCACAGCCGCCCAGTCTGCTAGACTACCCCACAGCCGCCCAGTCTGCTAGACTACCCCACAGCCGCCCAGTCTGCTAGACTACCCCACAGCCGCCCAGTCTGCTAGACTACCCCACAGCCGCCCAGTCTGCTAGACTACCCCACAGCCCAGTCTGCTAGACTACCCCACAGCCCCCAGTCTGCTAGACTACCCCACAGCCCAGTCTGCTAGACTACCCCACAGCCCCCAGTCTGCTAGACTACCCCTCAGCCCCCAGTCTGCTAGACTACCCCTCAGCCCCCAGTCTACTAGACTACCCCTCAGCCCCCAGTCTGCTAGACTACCCCTCAGCCCCCAGTCTGCTAGACTACCCCTCAGCCCCCAGTCTGCTAGACTACCCCTCAGCCCCCCAGTCTGCTAGACTACCCCTCAGCCCCCCAGTCTGCTAGACTACCCCTCAGCCCCCCAGTCTGCTAGACTACCCCTCAGCCCAGTCTGCTAGACTACCCTTCAGCCCAGTCTGCTAGACTACCCCTCAGCCCAGTCTGCTAGACTACCCCTCAGCCCAGTCTGCTAGACTACCCCTCAGCCCAGTCTGCTAGACTACCCCTCAGCCCAGTCTGCTAGACTACCCCTCAGCCCAGTCTGCTAGACTACCCCACAGCCCAGTCTGCTAGACTACCCCTCAGCCCAGTCTGCTAGACTACCCCTCAGCCCAGTCTGCTAGACTACCCCTCAGCCCATAGACTACCCCTCAGCCCAGTCTGCTAGACTACCCCACAGCCCAGTCTGCTAGACTACCCCACAGCCCAGTCTGCTAGACTACCCCACAGCCCAGTCTGCTAGACTACCCCACAGCCCAGTCTGCTAGACTACCCCACAGCCCAGTCTGCTAGACTACCCCTCAGCCCAGTCTGCTAGACTACCCCACAGCCCAGTCGGCTAGACTACCCTTCAGCCCAGTCTGCTAGACTACCCCTCAGCCCAGTCTGCTAGACTACCCCTCAGCCCAGTCTGCTAGACTACCCCTCAGCCCATAGACTACCCCTCAGCCCAGTCTGCTAGACTACCCCACAGCCCAGTCTGCTAGACTACCCCACAGCCCAGTCTGCTAGACTACCCCACAGCCCAGTCTGCTAGACTACCCCTCAGCCCAGTCTGCTAGACTACCCCTCAGCCCAGTCGGCTAGACTACCCCTCAGCCCAGTCGGCTAGACTACCCTTCAGCCCAGTCTGCTAGACTACCCCACAGCCCAGTCTGCTAGACTACCCCTCAGCCCAGTCTGCTAGACTACCCCTCAGCCCAGTCTGCTAGACTACCCAGTCTGCTAGACTACCCCACAGCCCAGTCTGCTAGACTACCCAGCCTGCTAGACTACCCAGTCTGCTAGACTACCCTTCAGCCCAGTCTGCTAGACTACCCAGTCTGCTAGACTACCCCTCAGCCCAGTCTGCTAGACTACCCCTCAGCCCAGTCTGCTAGACTACCCCTCAGCCCAGTCTGCTAGACTACCCCTCAGCCCAGTCTGCTAGACTACCCCACAGCCCAGTCTGCTAGACTACCCCTCAGCCCAGTCTGCTAGACTACCCCTCAGCCCAGTCTGCTAGACTACCCAGTCTGATAGACTACCCCATAGCCCAGTCTGCTAGACTACCCAGCCTGCTAGACTACCCAGCCTGCTAGACTACCCAGTCTGCTAGACTACCCCTCAGCCCAGTCTGCTAGACTACCCAGTCTGATAGACTACCCCATAGCCCAGTCTGCTAGACTACCCAGCCTGCTAGACTACCCAGCCTGCTAGACTACCCAGTCTGCTAGACTACCCCACAGCCCAGTCTGCTAGACCACCCAGTCTGCTAGACTACCCAGCCTGCTAGACTACCCCTCAGCCCAGTCTACTAGACTACCCAGCCTGCTAGACTACCCCACAGCCCAGTCTGCTAGACTACCCAGCCTGCTAGACTACCCCACAGCCCAGTCTGCTAGACTACCCAGCCTGCTAGACTACCCCACAGCCCAGTCTGCTAGACTACCCAGCCTGCTAGACTACCCAGCCTGCTAGACTACCCAGCCTGCTAGACTACCCCACAGCCCAGTCTGCTAGACTACCCAGCCTGCTAGACTACCCAGTCTGCTAGACTACCCAGTCTGCTAGACTACCCCTCAGCCCAGTCTGATAGACTACCCAGTCTGCTAGACTACCCCTCAGCCCAGTCTGCTAGACTACCCAGTGTGCTAGACTACCCAGCCTGCTAGACTACCCCTCAGCCCAGTCTACTAGACTACCCAGCCTGCTAGACTACCCCACAGCCCAGTCTGCTAGACTACCCAGCCTGCTAGACTACCCCACAGCCCAGTCTGCTAGACTACCCAGTCTGCTAGACTACCCAGCCTGCTAGACTACCCAGCCTGCTAGACTACCCCACAGCCCAGTCTGCTAGACTACCCAGCCTGCTAGACTACCCAGTCTGCTAGACTACCCAGTCTGCTAGACTACCCAGTCTGCTAGACTACCCAGTCTGCTAGACTACCCCTCAGCCCAGTCTGATAGACTACCCAGTCTGCTAGACTACCCCTCAGCCCAGTCTGCTAGACTACCCAGTCTGCTAGACTACCCAGTCTGCTAGACTACCCCTCAGCCCAGTCTGATAGACTACCCAGTCTGCTAGACTACCCCTCAGCCCAGTCTGATAGACTACCCAGTCTGCTAGACTACCCCTCAGCCCAGTCTGCTAGACTACCCAGCCTGCTAGACTACCCAGCCTGCTAGACTACCCCTCAGCCCAGTCTGCTAGACTACCCAGCCTGCTAGACTACCCAGCCTGCTAGACTACCCCTCAGCCCCCCAGTCTGCTAGACTACCCAGCCTGCTAGACTACCCCTCAGCCCAGTCTGATAGACTACCCCTCAGCCCAGTCTGCTAGACTACCCAGTCTGCTAGACTACCCCTCAGCCCAGCCTGCTAGACTACCCCTCAGCCCAGTCTGATAGACTACCCAGTCTGCTAGACTACCCCTCAGCCCAGTCTGCTAGACTACCCCACAGCCGCCCAGTCTGCTAGACTACCCCACAGCCGCCCAGTCTGCTAGACTACCCCACAGCCCAGTCTGCTAGACTACCCCACAGCCGCCCAGTCTGCTAGACTACCCCACAGCCGCCCAGTCTGCTAGACTACCCCACAGCCCAGTCTGCTAGACTACCCCACAGCCGCCCAGTCTGCTAGACTACCCCACAGCCCAGTCTGCTAGACTACCCCACAGCCCCCCAGTCTGCTAGACTACCCCTCAGCCCCCCAGTCTGCTAGACTACCCCTCAGCCCCCAGTCTACTAGACTACCCCTCAGCCCCCAGTCTGCTAGACTACCCCTCAGCCCCCAGTCTGCTAGACTACCCCTCAGCCCCCCAGTCTGCTAGACTACCCCTCAGCCCCCAGTCTGCTAGACTACCCCTCAGCCCCCAGTCTGCTAGACTACCCCTCAGCCCCCCAGTCTGCTAGACTACCCCTCAGCCCAGTCTGCTAGACTACCCTTCAGCCCAGTCTGCTAGACTACCCCTCAGCCCAGTCTGCTAGACTACCCCTCAGCCCAGTCTGCTAGACTACCCCTCAGCCCAGTCTGCTAGACTACCCCTCAGCCCAGTCTGCTAGACTACCCCTCAGCCCAGTCTGCTAGACTACCCCTCAGCCCAGTCTGCTAGACTACCCCACAGCCCAGTCTGCTAGACTACCCCTCAGCCCAGTCTGCTAGACTACCCCTCAGCCCAGTCTGCTAGACTACCCCTCAGCCCATAGACTACCCCTCAGCCCAGTCTGCTAGACTACCCCACAGCCCAGTCTCTGCTAGACTACCCCACAGCCCAGTCTGCTAGACTACCCCTCAGCCCAGTCTGCTAGACTACCCCACAGCCCAGTCGGCTAGACTACCCTTCAGCCCAGTCTGCTAGACTACCCCTCAGCCCAGTCTGCTAGACTACCCCTCAGCCCAGTCTGCTAGACTACCCCTCAGCCCAGTCTGCTAGACTACCCCTCAGCCCATAGACTACCCCTCAGCCCAGTCTGCTAGACTACCCCACAGCCCAGTCTGCTAGACTACCCCACAGCCCAGTCTGCTAGACTACCCCACAGCCCAGTCTGCTAGACTACCCCTCAGCCCAGTCTGCTAGACTACCCCTCAGCCCAGTCGGCTAGACTACCCTTCAGCCCAGTCTGCTAGACTACCCCACAGCCCAGTCTGCTAGACTACCCCTCAGCCCAGTCTGCTAGACTACCCCTCAGCCCAGTCTGCTAGACTACCCAGTCTGCTAGACTACCCCACAGCCCAGTCTGCTAGACTACCCAGCCTGCTAGACTACCCAGCCTGCTAGACTACCCTTCAGCCCAGTCTGCTAGACTACCCAGTCTGCTAGACTACCCCTCAGCCCAGTCTGCTAGACTACCCCTCAGCCCAGTCTGCTAGACTACCCCTCAGCCCAGTCTGCTAGACTACCCCTCAGCCCAGTCTGCTAGACTACCCCACAGCCCAGTCTGCTAGACTACCCCTCAGCCCAGTCTGCTAGACTACCCCTCAGCCCAGTCTGCTAGACTACCCAGTCTGATAGACTACCCCATAGCCCAGTCTGCTAGACTACCCAGCCTGCTAGACTACCCAGCCTGCTAGACTACCCAGTCTGCTAGACTACCCAGTCTGCTAGACTACCCCTCAGCCCAGTCTGCTAGACTACCCAGTCTGATAGACTACCCCATAGCCCAGTCTGCTAGACTACCCAGCCTGCTAGACTACCCAGCCTGCTAGACTACCCAGTCTGCTAGACTACCCCACAGCCCAGTCTGCTAGACCACCCAGTCTGCTAGACTACCCAGCCTGCTAGACTACCCCTCAGCCCAGTCTACTAGACTACCCAGCCTGCTAGACTACCCCACAGCCCAGTCTGCTAGACTACCCAGCCTGCTAGACTACCCCACAGCCCAGTCTGCTAGACTACCCAGCCTGCTAGACTACCCAGCCTGCTAGACTACCCAGCCTGCTAGACTACCCCACAGCCCAGCTAGACTACCCAGCCTGCTAGACTACAGTCTGCTAGCCCAGTCTGCTAGTCTGATAGACTACCCAGTCTGCTAGACTACCCTCAGCCCAGTCTGCTCTGACTACCCAGCCTGCTAGACTACCCCTCAGCCCAGTCTGCTAGACTACCCCTCAGCCCAGTCTGCTAGACTACCCAGTCTGCTAGACTAGCCCAGTCTGCTAGACTCCCAGTCTGCTAGACTACCCAGCCTGCTAGACTACCCAGTCTGCTAGACTACCCCTCAGCCCAGTCTGCTAGACTACCCAGCCTGCTAGACTACCCAGTCTGCTAGACTACCCCTCAGCCCAGTCTGCTAGACTACCCAGTCTGCTAGACTACCCAGCCTGCTAGACTACCCCAGTCTGCTAGACTACCCAGTCTGCTAGACTACCCAGCCTGCTAGACTACCCCACAGCCCAGTCTGCTAGACTACCCAGTCCCAGCCTGCTAGACTACCCAGCCCAGTCTGCTAGACTACCCAGTCTGCTAGACTACCCAGTCTGCTAGACTACCCCTCAGCCCAGTCTGCTAGACTACCCAGACTACCCAGCCCAGTCTGATAGACTACCCTCAGCCCAGTCTGCTAGACTACCCAGTCTGCTAGACCCCAGCCTGCTAGACTACCCCTCAGCCCAGTCTGATAGCTACCCAGTCTGCTAGACTACCCCTCAGCCCCCAGTCTGCTAGACTACCCAGTCTGCTAGACTCAGCCCCACAGCCCAGTCTGCTAGACTACCCAGCCCCCAGTCTGCTAGACTACCCAGTCTGCTAGACTACCCCTCAGCCCAGTCTGCTAGACTACCCAGTCCTGCTCAGCCCAGTCTGCTAGACTGCCCAGTCTGCTAGACCCAGTCTGCTAGACTACCCAGTCTGCTAGACCCCCAGTCTGCTAGACTCTGCTAGACCCCTCAGCCCAGTCTGCTAGACTACCCAGCCTGCTAGACTACCCAGTCTGCTAGACTACCCCTCAGCCCAGTCTGCTAGACTAGCCTGCTAGACTAGCCCAGTCTGCTAGACTACCCCTGCTAGCCCCAGCCTCTGCTACCCCTCAGCCCAGTCTGCTAGACTACCCAGTCTGCTAGACTACCCCTCAGCCCAGTCTGCTAGACTACCCAGTCTGCTAGACCCCCTCAGCCCAGTCTGATAGACTACCCAGTCTGCTAGACTACCCCTCAGCCCCCAGTCTGCTAGACTACCCAGTCTGCTAGACTACCCAGTCTGCTAGACTACCCAGCCTGCCCAGTCTGCTAGGCTAGACCCCTCAGCCCAGTCTGATAGACTACCCCTCAGCCCAGTCTGCTAGACTACCCCTCAGCCCAGTCTGCTAGACTACCCCTCAGCCCAGTCTGCTAGACTACCCCTCAGCCCAGTCTGCTAGACTACCCAGTCTGCTAGACTACCCAGTCTGCTAGACTACTCAGTCTGCTAGACTACCCAGTCTGCTAGACTACTCAGTCTGCTAGACTACCCCTCAGCCCAGTCTGATAGACTACCCCTCAGCACAGTCTACTAGACTACCCCTCAGCCCAGCCTGCTAGACTACCCCTCAGCCCAGCCTGCTAGACTACCCCTCAGCCCAGTCTGCTAGACTACCCCTCAGCCCAGTCTGCTAGACTACCCCTCAGCCCAGTCTGCTAGACTACCCAGCCTGCTAGACTACCCCTCAGCCCAGTCTGCTAGACTACCCAGTCTGATAGACTACCCAGCCTGCTAGACTACCCCTCAGCCCAGTCTGCTAGACTACCCAGTCTGATAGACTACCCAGCCTGCTAGACTACCCCTCAGCCCAGTCTGATAGACTACCCCTCAGCCCAGTCTGCTAGACTACCCAGTCTGCTAGACTACCCCTCAGCCCAGTCTGCTAGACTACCCCTCAGCCCAGTCTGCTAGACTACCCAGTCTGATAGACTACCCAGTCTGCTAGACTACCCCTCAGCCCAGTCTGCTAGACTACCCCTCAGCCCAGTCTGCTAGACTACCCCTCAGCCCAGTCTGCTAGACTACCCAGTCTGATAGACTACCCTGTCTGCTAGACTACCCCTCAGCCCAGTCTGCTAGACTACCCAGCCTGCTAGACTACCCCTCAGCCCAGTCTGCTAGACTACCCCTCAGCCCAGTCTGCTAGACTACCCCTCAGCCCAGTCTGCTAGACTACCCAGTCTGATAGACTACCCAGTCTGCTAGACTACCCCTCAGCCCAGTCTGCTAGACTACCCCTCAGCCCAGTCTACTAGACTACCCCTCAGCTCAGTCTGCTAGACTACCCAGTCTGCTAGACTACCCCTCAGCCCAGTCTGCTAGACTACCCAGCCTGCTAGACTACCCAGCCTGCTAGACTACCCAGTCTGCTAGACTACCCCTCAGCCCAGTCTGCTAGACTACCCCTCAGCCCAGTCTGCTAGACTACCCCTCAGCCCAGTCTGCTAGACTACCCAGTCTGCTAGACTACCCAGTCTGCTAGACTACCCCTCAGCCCAGTCTACTAGACTACCCCTCAGCCCAGTCTGCTAGACTACCCCTCAGCCCAGTCTGCTAGACTACCCCTCAGCCCAGTCTACTAGACTACCCCACAGCCCAGTCTGCTAGACTACCCAGTCTGCTAGACTACCCCACAGCCCAGTCTGCTAGACTACCCAGTCTGCTAGACTACCCAGTCTGCTAGACTACCCCTCAGCCCAGTCTGCTAGACTACCCAGCCTGCTAGACTACCCCTCAGCCCAGTCTGCTAGACTACCCCTCAGCCCCCCAGTCTGCTAGACTACCCCTCAGCCCAGTCTGCTAGACTACCCCTCAGCCCAGTCTGCTAGACTACCCAGCCTGCTAGACTACCCAGCCTGCTAGACTACCCAGTCTGCTAGACTACCCCTCAGCCCAGTCTGCTAGACTACCCCTCAGCCCAGTCTGCTAGACTACCCCTCAGCCCAGTCTGCTAGACTACCCAGTCTGCTAGACTACCCCTCAGCCCAGTCTGCTAGACTACCCCTCAGCCCAGTCTGCTAGACTACCCCTCAGCCCAGTCTGCTAGACTACCCAGTCTGCTAGACTACCCCTCAGCCCAGTCTGCTAGACTACCCCTCAGCCCAGTCTGCTAGACTACCCCTCAGCCCAGTCTGCTAGACTACCCCTCAGCCCAGTCTACTAGACTACCCCTCAGCCCAGTCTGCTAGACTACCCAGTCTACTAGACTACACTGTTCCCCTGTTTGTAAGCAGCTCCACATTCATTCCCATTCTGAGTGCTGTTTTGTTCTCTCTGCTCTGGCAGATGAAATGTAGTGTGAACAGTCTCTCTTCTGCCTGGCTGTTACATCACCCCCCCCGTGCCGGGACTCAGCTTGTTACATCACCCCCCCCCTGTACCGGGACTCAGCTTGTACTGAACACAACAGTCAGCCATCTTCATCTGTATGAGACTTCCTTGTCTATCACAAGCCTTGTGTTATAGCTGGTGTCAACACATTGTGAAGGTTTACAGGGTCTGTAACATCACCCTGACCATGTCACCCTGACCACATCACCCTGACCACATCACCCTGACCACGTCACCCTGACCACGTCACCCTGATCACATCACCCTGACCACATGTCACATCACCCTGACCACATGTCACATCACCCTGACTACATCACCCTGACCACACCACCCTGACCACATCACCCTGACCACATCACCCTGACCACATCACCCTGACCACATCACCATGACCACATCACCCTGACCACATCACCCTGACCACATGTCACATCACCCTGACCACACCACCCTGACCACACCACCCTGACCACATCACCCTGACCACATCACCCTGACCACATCACCCTGACCACATCACCCTGACCACATCACCCTGACCACATGACACATCACCCTGACCACACCACCCTGACCCCATCACCCTGACCACATGACACATCACCCTGACCACATGACACATCACCCTGACCACATGTCACATCACCCTGACCACATCACCCTGACCACATGTCACATCACCCTGACCACATGTCACATCACCCTGACCACATCACCCTGACCACATCAGCCTGACCACATCAGCCTGACCACATCACCCTGACCACATGTCACATCACCCTGACCACATCACCCTGACCACATCACCCTGACCACATGTCACATCACCCTGACCACATCACCCTGACCACATCACCCTGACCACATTACCCTGACCACATGTCACATCACCCTGACCACATCACCCTGACCACATGTCACATCACCCTGACCACATCACCCTGACCACATGACACATCACCCTGACCACATGACACATCACCCTGACCACATCACTCTGACCACATGTCACATCACCCTGACCACATGTCACATCACCCTGACCACATCACCCTGACCACATCACCCTGACCACATCACCCTAACCACATCACCCTAACCACATCACCCTGACCACATCACCCTGACCACATGTCACATCACCCTGACCACATGTCACATCACCCTGACCACATGTCACATCACCCTGACCACATCACCCTGACCACATGTCCATCACCCTGACCACATCACCCTGACCACATTACCCTGACCACATGTCACATCATCCTGACCACATCACCCTGACCACATTACCCTGACCACATGTCACATCACCCTGACCACATCACCCTGACCACATGTCACATCACCCTGACCACATCACCCTGACCACATCACCCTGACCACATGTCACATCACCCTGACCACATGTCACATCACCCTGACCACATGTCACATCACCCTGACCACATGTCACATCACCCTGACCACATCACCCTGACCACATGTCACATCACCCTGACCACATCACCCTGACCACATGTCACATCACCCTGACCACATCACCCTGGCCACATCACCCTGACCACATCATCCTGACCACATGTCACATCATCCTGACCACATCACCCTGACCACATGTCACACCACCCTGACCACATGACACATCACCCTGACCACATCACCCTGACCACATGTCACATCATCCTGACCACATCACCCTGACCACATGTCACATCACCCTGACCACATCACCCTGACCACATCACCCTGACCACATGTCACATCACCCTGACCACATCACCCTGACCACATCACCCTGACCACATGTCACATCACCCTGACCACATCACCCTGACCACATCACCCTGACCACATGTCACATCACCCTGACCACATCACCCTGACCACATCACCCTGACCACATGTCACATCACCCTGACCACATCACCCGGACCATATGTCACATCAACCTGACCACATCACCCTGACCACACCAACCTGACCACATCACCCGGACCATATGTCACATCACCCTGACCACATCACCCTGACCACATGTCACATCACCCTGACCACATCACCCTGACCACATGTCACATCACCCTGACCACATGACCCTGACCACATGACCCTGACCACACCACCCTGACCACATCACCCTGACCACATCACCCTGACCACATGTCACATCACCCTGACCACTTGACCCTGACCACATCACCCTAACCACATCACCCTGACCACATCACCCTGACCACATCACCCTGACCACATCATCCTGACCACATGTCACATCACCCTGACCACATGACCCTGACCACATGACCCTGACCACATGACCCTGACCACATCACCCTGACCACATCACCCTGACCACATGTCACATCACCCTGACCACACCACCCTGACCACACCACCCTGACCACATCACCCTGACCACATCACCCTGACCACATGTCACATCACCCTGACCACATGTCACATCACCCTGACCACATGACCCTGACCACATCACCCTGACCACATGTCACATCACCCTGACCACATGACCCTGACCACATGACCCTGACCACATCACCCTGACCACATCACCCTGACCACATCAACCTGACCACATGTCACATGTGTATTCTACTGCAAATCCATATCACACTTAAAATCACATTCATTTATATAGCCCTTCGTACATCAGCTGATATCTCAAAGTGCTGTACAGAAACGGTGGCTAGGAAAAACTCCCCTAGAAAGGCCAAAACCTAGGAAGAAACCTAGAGAAGAACCAGG